>NW_020291846.1:30159-228882 GCF_003184835.1 Aspergillus costaricaensis CBS 115574
TTCTATTATATTCTATTATATTCTATTATATTCTATTATATTCTATTATATTCTATTATATTCTATTATATTCTATTATATTCTATTATATTCTACTAGTTATATGGTTAGATTCTATACTATAAATCATTTTATAAGTTATTTTTAATATTAAAACTTGCTTCTTAATTCTAAGAGTATCTTATTTTTTAAATGAGAAGAAATAACTAATATTTAAACAAGATCTTAAAAGCTTCAGGATTTTGTATATAAATAATAATTAGTTAATCAGTAGTAATAAGACTGGCTAGCCAAGTTCTTTATAATATAGGGATCTATCCCATAGCAAAATTATATATTATTTTTGAGTTTTATAAACATCCTGGCTGTCTTCTAATGATTACTCTATAAGATTTTCATAAATGTTTCAAATAATTTTATTATTATTTATATTAATTTATTATTAATTTTCAGTGAACAAATTTTAATATGAATTTTATATATAACAATTTTTATAAAATTTTATTTCAAGTTTTATATAAGTAGAATTAAATTTTTATATTTCAATATTAATATTATTGATATATATAAACTCTATTATAACTTCTATAATTATTGAATGTTAATATTTTTATAATATTCAAAAATTTAATTTTCTTTTAAATCCTTATAACTTTTTATTATTAATTTATAAAAATTATATCTCAATTATAGAGTCTAAAACCTAGTTAATCTACAAGACATTTTTATGTAAAATAATATTTATAAATAAATATTCTAGAATTTAAAAAATCTGATATATTTATAATTTCATTAATGTATTAACTTCTTTACAGAAATATAAATAAAAATTAATATTATAAATAAAAAAGTAACAGGTATCTTCTCTTAATAAATTTATAAAATACAATACTTTATAATTTAATATTTTAAAATTATATTTCTGTCTAAGCCTCGTAATATTAATTATAATAGAAATTATTAATAATTATACAGATTTTAGCAGAGTAATATACTAAGCTAAAAAATTATAATAATAAAAAAATAAATATTTTTATAATACATTAGAGCCAGCGAAGCTAGAACTAAATATTTTCTAAAAATTTAATTTATATCTTTGAATTTATTATAAGTGTAGTTTCTATAAAATTAAGTTCTTATTTAATTAATTATAATTATTTGAATTTAAAATTTTTCTAGAAGAAAATGTAATTATTAAATAATGAATTTCTTTTTCTTTTAGAAAATGAATACTATTGTACCAAAAATTATTAATAATTCTAGATAAAAAACTTTTGAATATAATTATTATGTAATATATATTATTGATTATTAATTATATAATTTAAATATATATTAATATTAGTCCTTATATAGTACTAGTATTATTAAAATATTTATTATTATTTATCTCTACATTTATTTTATTTTCTGCTAATCTCTATGTATTTTTAACAATATATTTATCTATAAATTAAATTTCTACTTAAATAAATTATTAATATTAATATCATTAACTGCAGAGACTATTTTATATTAATCTTCGAAATGAATGATATAAAACCTTATAAATCAAGTTTAAGCTTTTTATTATACATCGTTTTCAGTATAATAAAGAATAAAAATAATTAATTAACATGCAGCCCAGTAGCTTACTTGATTTATTAATTGTTTCTATGATAATCAATTGAAATTATTAATTTTAATCACTATTATTAAATATATTAATTTTAAATAATTTTTTATTTTCAGGACTTCACTCGACTATTATTATTTATAATAAAAATAAGAATATAAAATATTGTTTAATTAAAATCTTTTTATAAGTTTTATATTATATACATCTATTTGAGATCAGGTGTAGAAATTTGTTTATTTAATTAAATAAATTTAATTCCTATAAAAACATTTTTTAAAATTTAAAATTGATAATTATAATAAGGAACTTACAAGTAACATTTCAAAAATTTAATATTAATAATAAAATCTCTATTTTGAGAAATCGATACTGGGACTAGTCATTATAGAAACTTTTGCATAATTGATATAAATATGTTTTAATACTAATTAAAACATAAATCCTTTATATATATATATATATGGCTAGTCTTTTAGTCTAAGAAACTATATTTATATAATTTATTAGAAAATTTATATAATTATATTCAGGACGCTGCTGTTTCTATTAAAATTGATAATCAAATAAAATAGAAATTTTGGAAGATATTAATTAAATAATTATACCATAATTATTTATAATATAATAATGAATAGCGTATCTTCAATAAAGCTGATTTTATATAATATTTAATTTTAAAATATCCCAAAAATTTTTTTTATTATAAAATTATTATATTAGATACTTTGTTTCTCCTGGATTTTTATAACATTTTCTTAATAATCCATTATTACTGAAATAGATAAATTTATATTAAATTATAATAATAATAATGTTCTTCTGGCTGAGGTCACCCAGTATTTTATTAAATAATATAATAATAAATAATATAAGTGAAATATATAATATAGATTTATTAATCTTATTTTATTCATGTATCTTCAGTAACTATACCTCCTCTTTTTCCTTTTATCTTTGACATTTTAGTTTGATTATACTACATAAGATTCATTTGACTAGCTGTCGCAATTAAAAATCTTAGAAATAATGTTCTACTAGATATCTTGATATATTATAACAAAAGATTGACAAAATAAAAAATGATCAAGAGTAGATTCTGCTCAAGCTACTCTGCTCAAGCTAGTTATAGAATATTTAAATATAATTATAAGAAATAAGTTCCTAAGAATTAATTATAATTATAAATTCCTACAAGCTTATTTAGTTTAGATGAAACGAAAAGGGCAAGAAATTAGATATCTTAAAATAGATTACTCGAATTTAAACATAAATTGATAGTATTAAAGAAAAATAATCTTTATAACCAGCTATTAAATAAAATCTATTATAAAATTTCAATAATTTATCAAGAAGTTATAAAGATAGAAATTTCATTCAAATATCTTATTATTGATTTTTTCAAAATATATAGAAAATATACTGAAAGTTATATAATTTATTATTTTAAAAATATATATTATAGTTTATTTTAATATTATTATAGCTACTTGTGGTACTGAATAAATTATAATAATATATCTTCATTTTTACTTGATAAGCACGGATACAATAGAGATTTTTATAATTATAAGTAAATTTTCCAAAATATTACTTTATATTATATTTAAAAATTATGATAATTTATTATTAAATTTTAGAATATATTATATATAATTCGGAATTAAAAATAAATTATTAATTTTTAATTATCTACAGACTAATAGATAAGTCTTATAAATTAATATGTAATATAATATTTAATCTTTTTTAAATAAAATAGATCTAATTTTTTAGATTATTAAATTACATATAATGTTAAAATATCAGTTAGTACCTGGCTAGTATATAATTAATATTCTAAAACTATGATTAAATAATAAAAAAATATTAGAATATTAAACTTCAAACTTTTATCCAGTTGTATATACAGTATAAAATTAAAATATAAAATAAATCAAACTGAATAAATGAACAAGATAATCATTTATATAATATAATAATTTTAACAATATTTTTATATACAGGATTACCGATTTCATTTAATGTATATTTAAATATTATAATTAATAATATATTTTTAAAAAATAATAATTATAATAATATAATTATCCACTGAAACCTTAGATCTAGAAATAACTATATCCAAAAATATATATATAAATTTATATTGTATTGTGATAGCAAGTAACATGACTGAGGCATATAACATATCACATGACAGTTTTCACTAATTTTACTAATTATATATAATTTTATTTATTTATTCGATTTATTCTATTCTATTTATTTTTTTATTATTATTTATATATATTCTTTTATACTCTTTTCATTCCCCCTTTTATATTCAATATAATAGTTTAAATATACTAAATATAATTATTTAATTAGCTCTTATATAATATCAAATATTATAGTTAATTATCATTTTAACTAATACTGTAAGTAGCTAGTTATTTAATAAGACTATTAGTATTTATTTAATATATATTTGATAATATTAGAACAGCTAAAACAGAACAGCTTAAAACAAATTTTTTTAAAAAAAGTAACTAATCAATAATTATCTCAAATTATAATAATTAAAAAACTAGACTAGCTTTAGTCTATATAAAAAAAACTTAAGATTATATCTAATTATTTTACTGAACAGAGAAAATAATAATTATAAGAAAATTATTTAAAAAGAATTTAGTAAAATGTATATAAGAAAAATCTTAAAAGATTTTTCATCTAATTCTCAATCTTATAAATAAAATAGAGATAAAACTAAATATCATAATTAATAAGTATAATATACTTACTATTAAATAAGATAAATTTATTGAAAAATGTAATAATACTCTCTAGAAATATAATATATAAATAATATTAATAATATATTTTATAATTTATAATAATCAGAAAGCTGAGACCCCTGAATCTAAAAAATCTTTAGAAATTTCTAATTTTGAAATATAATAATAGAAAGATCCTGGTTTTCAAGAACTAGTTAATTATAATATAATAAAAATTAAAAATTAATATAAATTATTTATTTATTCTAATTATCTAATATATATATATATATATAATTATTATAAGAAAATTAAAAAATAATTTTTATTAAATCAAATAAAGTTTCAAACACCTGATACTAATATTAAGAATTAAGAATAATATTTAAAAAGAAGTTCTATACTTTTATATTTATATTCTAATATTTAATAATAAAAGCTGATATTATTAAGACTTATTGTAAAAAAATAGTTTATATTAGTAATTATTTTTTAAATAAAGAAAAATAATTCTAATCTAATTTATAAAAAATAAGATAAATTTTAATTTATTTATTAAATTCTGCATTAATACTTCAGATTTTATTAGTTGAATAATAAAATAATTTAAAAGAATTAATTTATTATTTTATTATATTTTATTAGTAGTCTTAAATACTATTACTTCTAATATTTTTTATTTTTATTAATATTTAAATTCTTTAAATTATTAGTTATATCTTAAGTCTAGAGCCTGAGAACTGTATTTATATAATAATTAAAAAATAATATTTTATTTATTAAAAATAAAATTATTTAATTATACATTATTTAAAAAAATAGCCCAGATCAAGTAATTAAAGATTATAAAATAAATAAATAAATAAAAGATAATATGTAAAAAAAGTTTTTTTAAATAAAATAAAAATTTATATAAATATATTAGACTTACAGACTTTACTAGACTAAGAAAATAAAATTTTTATAATGAATATTTTAATATTAAAGAAGAAATTAATAATATTTATTTATATTTTAGCAGATATTGAAACTAATATATTTATATATATAAATATTATTTTTATAATTAAATTAATATACTAATTTCAGAGTAAAATAGTATTTTTAATAACTAAATATATTATAATAATATTTAATAAAAAAATTATTAAAATTTTTAATATATATTATTTATTTTAGTTTTATTATTAACAAACAGTAGTTTAATAATATTTTTTTATTTCTTAATCTCAGCTGATATAATATTATATTAAAAAATATAAAATTTTATTGAATTATTAATATTATTTATTTATTTAGCCTGACCAGCTTCTGTTACAAAATAAATTTAAAATAAATTTATTATATTATATTTCTTAAAATTTTATTCATTATTATTGAAAAATTCTTAAAAATACTAAAACTACCGCGCTCTATTCTAATTCTTAAATATAAATTTATATTATTATAATTTTATAAAAGTTTACCGCAGGAGGCTTTAATTAAAATAAATTATAATTTTTATAATTAAAATTTTTAATATTAATAATTTATATTTTTTTAAGCCTCACAGTAAGAGTATTTTAAATAAAATTAAACTAATATTAATTAGAATTCTTATATTTTATAAATATTTTTAAAATTAAAAGTTTAAGGTATTCATCACATTCCTAAATATAATTAAAAAATAATTTTAAATAAATAAAATTCTGCAGATTAAAATTCTAAATTAATAGAAAAATCAATTAAATAAATCTTATCCATATATTATTATAACTTAATCAACTTTTTAAAAAAGAATTAGATACTTTTCAATTATTTTATTTCTATATTTATTAAATAAAACCAAAAGAAAAGAACCCGCTGGAAGTAGTTTTTTATATGGATAATTTGACAAAAGAATTTAAGATAAGTCGAGATGATATTATTAAAAATTAAAAAAAATTTATTATTTACATTATAATATTATTTATATTTTTAATCCTCATGGTACAGAAGCCTAAAGAAAAATCATATTTTTATGTAAATTACTAAAAATTAAATACATTAATTTAAAAATTTTTATCCGATCTTATTAATCAATAAAATAATAAATTTATTAATAAATATTAAGATTTTTATTAAATTTAATATTTATTAAAATTTTTACTAAATCCGCATGGATCTTAGTTTTGAAAATCTGATAATATTTTATATTTAATATAAAATTTATATATATTATATATTATTATTTAAGCTTATTAATAACCCGGCTATACTCTAGTAGTTTATTAATAAAATCTTTATAAATTTTCTAAATAAATTTATTACTGCTTATATTAATAATATATTAATTTTTAGTAAAGATAAAGCTAAATATAAATTTTTTATATATATTAAACTTTGGAATATGTTTATACTGCTAGTCTCCAGATTATTATTTATAAATATAAATTTTATATAATAAAAATTAAGTATCTAGATTTCATGATTCTTATTATTAATATATATATAAATCTAGCTAAGACTATTATAATTATTAAAAGAAAATCTAATCTATTCTGTAACTTCTATTATTTTGTTAAATTATAAAATTTATAATTTAATTAATATAGAAAATATTCTTTTTATAAAATAATATCTGTGAAGAAGAAGTATTTTAAATTTTTAAAAAAATTTTAATATTTATATTTATATTAATATATTATAATTTATCTAGATTTATATAAACATAAATTTTATATTATTAATAAAATAATAACAGAAATTCTTTTTTAATAAATTAATAAAATATAATATTTTAATTAATTGTTTTATTTATAGAAAGACTACCACTAGACTACTACAAAATTGTTATTTTTAAATATTATTATAATTTAATCAATTAAAGTTATGTAAGGATCCAAATCCTTATAACCCTCATGATACTTATTATCGCGAGGAATACCTATACTGATAACAGTCCTGTTATAAGACTTAATTAGTACTGGTCATATAACCCACAGGCTATCTATAAATATCTTACTATTTATGAATAAAGAGAAGATAATTAGTAATAATATTTAAAAAGAGTTAATTCTATATTTTATATTTATGAATAAGATATACTTTTTATATTATCTTATTATATTTATTTTTATAATCTTATTATTTAAATCTTGCGAGATAATTTATTAAATTATATTTATATAAAATATTAGAAACTATACTCGCGAAGAATCTTCTGAATTTTTTAATTCTTTAATTTATAAGATTATTATAAAAATAATTATAAAAAAATTTAGAAAAGTACAGATCTCTCTAGATAAGCTCTGTAAATAATTTAATTTATTTAAATAAATTATAAATTTAAAGTTAAGATTAAAAATTATCATAAAATTAAAAAAAAACCGCAAAAATCTAATTAACTTTAATAATTTCATTATAAATTATAAATATTTAGATATTTGCATCTGCTTTCTGCAAGATAATAAGTATTATAATATTTATAATTATATTATTTATTAGTTATTTATTATCTAGCAAGAATTAACTGCGGAGATAAATAACTAAAATAAAAAATAAAAAATATATATTATAAAAATTTATCTAGATTATATTCTTAATAATCTCTGGAAGAAAAATTATAAATATTTATTATAATTATAAATAATAGAGCCTCTGTAAGTTCTTGAAAATCTAATTAAAAAATTTAACTAATAAAAAAATAAAAAATTTAGTTATAAACTTTTAAAATTATTTTTTATAAAAAGAAAAATTTTTTATATATTTTTAATAATAAAAAAAATAAAAATAAAATTCAGCCACGAAGTCTAGAAGCTAAATATAATATTATTTTATTTATTTTTTAAATTTTTTCCTGTGATAGTTAAGTAAAAGATTTATAAATAATTAAAATTTTTTATAAATAAATAAAATTTAGTAATATTTCTTACAAGAATATAATTAAGCTTATTCTAATAAAGTAATTATTTAATTTCTTATAAGAAAAAAAAATATTATTATTTATAATAAATAGAATTAAATAACTCCTGTAATATATTTTATAAAATAAAAAATAATAAAATATTTTTTTATAAAAAAATATTAATATTATTTTATAAATCTTAGCCAGTAAGTCTGTAATAATTTTTAAATTAATAATATATTAAAAAATAAGATTACTTTACAGTAGATTATTATATTAAAAAAAATTATAAAAAAATAATTAATTATTTACATGGAGCAGGAAGTACAAAAAAATATTATTTATAATATATTTTAATTTATAAATATATAAAAAATTATTTATAAAAAATAATTTTAATATATTTTATAAAATAAAAATATTAATAAATACAAGAATAAAAATAAATTTAATTTTTATAATATTTATGAAAATTATAAGATAAAAACCAGCCCCTGTAAAAATACTTATAAATTTTTTAGATAAAAATAATATTTATTTAAAAAAAATAATTATTTTTATAATAATTCTTAAGAATATAAAAAATAATTATAAAAATTTAATAAAATATTTATAAAAAAAATTATATTATATCTATTTTTATAACCAGGAATTAATCTAGAAATTAAATTTATAAAAAAGTATAAATTTAAAATAAATTTAATTTATAAGATATTTCCCACAGAATAAAAGATTCTGTAAAAATATTTATAAATTTATTTTATAAAAAATTAAATTAAAAATTTAGAATTATTTATAAGTATTCTAGTCTTATTTATAAAGAAAAAAATAGAAATCTATAAATATATATTAATTATTATAAATTAAATAAATAAATTATTAAGAATAAGTACTTATTACTATAAATTAATAAATATATTAAATATTTTATAAAAAAATTATAATTTATTTAATTTAACCTTTACAAAGCCTACTATAGAATATAAATTATAAAGAATTATAAGTAGAAAATAATATTTTATATAAAATATAAACTATTTAAATATAAAATTATATTTTTTAGATTAATTAATATTCTTAAAAAAATTTTAAGATTTTATAAACTTATTATTCATATAGTACTTGGATTATTTTATTATTATTTATTTAAATAATATTATAATATATTTATAAGACTTAGAGACACATAAAAAATAAATTTATAAAATATTATAAATTCTAGAAAAAGTAAAATTAGATATAAAATAAAATAAATATTATTTTATAAAAATAAAAATTAATTTTTTAAATTTTATTATTAACCGCGAAAGTATATAAATAGAATTAAAATAAATTAAAATAATTTATAAATAATCAGAGTTATAGAATATAAAGAGAATTCTATAATTTATAAGTTTTATAATTTGGTACTGCTGGTTTATATAAAAATATTTATAAATATTTAATTTATTTATAAACCCGACTAAAAAATCTTATAAATCTTATAAAAAAAAGAAAAAAAGCTAAATCTAAATTTTCTAACTTTAAAAATTTATAAAAAATATTATTATAATTTATTTTCAGGAAGGAGAGCAAGTATATATTAAAATTAATATAATAATATTTATAATTAATATAAATATTATTATAGAAAAATAAAAATAATTATAATAAAATAAAATTACAGGATTCCAGACCAGGAATTATTTATAATAATTAAACTTTTCAAGAAATGATAATACTGGTTAGAAAAAACAGATTTTATAATAAAAATAATAATAAATTATAAGGCCCTGAAATATTTTATAATTAATAAAAAATTATTATAAAAATAAGTATAATAAATATAATATTTTATAATATTTAGATTTTATATTATATATTATTCAGGGATTAAGAATTCTATGAATACTTTATTATGATATTTAGATTATAAAAAAAAATATTTACAGAAGATTACAAGAAGTTAAAAAAATAATATTATAATAATTCTTTAATTTATTAGAAATATATTATACAAAAAGAAATTCATAATAATCAAATAAGTCCTAACTTACTTGTGGAGAAAGAAGTAATAAGAAAAATTATTTTTATAAAAATATTATATTATAAAAATCTATCTGTAGAGTTACTCAAGAAAATATTATAAATATTAATTTAAAATAGAAAAATTTAAAAAATTTATAAAAAATTAAAAGATCCCGCGAGCTTCAGGCTTATAAAAAATAAGAAAATAAACAAATTTATTAAATAAAAGAATTATAATAGTTTTCTCTAAAAATCCAGGAAATTATATATTTTTAATAAACAGAAGTTAAAGTTATAAATATTTATAAAATTATATAATAATTCTATTGCAGAATATTTTATAAATAGAAAAATAATAATTCTAATTTTATAAAGATTCTAGTAAATAAAAATTAAAAACTTTATATAAAATTATTATAAAGCCTGCGGAGTCTACTAAAAAGAATAATTTATAAAAAATAATAAAATTTATTAAAATTATTTCTAATATCTATAAAGCCATGAGAAAAAATTATAATAGATTTTATTATTAATTTATTTATAAGTACTAGTACTATGAGAAACTTATAAAAAATTTTTAATAATATTTTAATAATAATAAATAAATTTAATAAAATAATTTATTTTATTTTCTCACAGAAGAGTCTTACAGAAGAAAATTTTATAAAAATCTTTTTATAAAATATTTTCTAATTATATAAAATACCTGTGAAGATTATTATTAATTAAAATAATATATTTATAAAAAAATTCTAGTTAAATTTTATATATATTTTTATAATAAAATAAGAATTGAGTACAGTTTATTACTTATAAATAAATAATTAAATAAAATATTTAGATAATATTCTTAAATAGTACTTACAAAATTATATAAAATTTAAATAAAATAACTAGATAGATTTCTTATTATTTATAAAGTTTATATATAATAACTTTTTATAAATTTTAATTAAAAAAATATTTTTTTATATTATATCCGCGGAATACCCGTGAATAATTAAATTAGATTTTTATAAAAAATAAAAAAAATTATAATTATATAAAATAATTTAAGAATTTTATAATAAATTAAATAATTTAATTATCTATAAAATATCTCCCGTGAGAGTAAATTAATAAGAAACTAAATTTATAAAATAAAAATTTATAATATATATTAAAAAAATAGATATATAAACTTACAGATTACAATTATATATAAATATTTAAATTTATAATATATTTTATATTTTTTTATTCTGTGAATATTATAAAATAAATAAAATAAATTTATAAAAATATTTTTATTTATAAAATAAAATTTATAAGTATTATCCAGAGGTATTATTTATTTTATAAAAATTAAATTAAATTATAAAGATTCTGGTAGAATAGAAAAAATATTTTAATAAAAATAATATTTAAAAGTTTACTATAAATTTATATTATTTATAATTATATAAGAATCTTATAGCCAGGAGATAATTTTTATTATTAAAAAATAAAAAAAATAAAAAAAATTATATTATAAAAATTAAAAAGACTATTTAATATTTTATAAATTTTAATTACTAAATATTTCTATCCTATATATAAATAAAATATTAATTATAAAATTAAAAATAAATTATACTAGCCCTGTAAAATATATATTTTAATTAATAAAATTTATATTTTTTATAGCTAATATAAAGATAATTATTATATTTTTAATTATAATTATTATTAATATATATTACAAAAGCCAGAATACTGCTTTAATTTTTATAATATATTTTATATTTTTGATTAGATAAAGATCATGCTCTAGCTCTAATTATAAATATAATTTTATAAAATTAAAAATATTTTTCTGATTATTTTTATAAAATATATTTAATAAAGAACATAGAATAGAAAATAAATATTATTATTTAATAATATTTATAATTAAAAAAGGCTTCTATTTTTTCTAGAAAAAATTAAATAAAATAATAATTAAATATATTATAAATATTTTAGTAAATTAAGATACCGCGGGCAGCTTTATGAATTAATATAAAAATTAATTTATAAATTTTATTTTTTATAAGACTAATTAATCTTAAATTAATCTGGAAGTATCTACTAGAAATAAAGATAATCTATAAATATAAGAAATTTTTATAATTAGGGCTGTTAATATATTAGTTAAAATAATTAATTTATTATAAATTTTTCTTAATAAAAACTGCTACTAATAAATATTATAAAAAATTAAATAATATTAAATATATTTATAAAAAGCACAGGCTGTTATGAGTCAGTATTTATATATATATAAATATTCATGAGAATAAGATAATTTATTATAATAAAAAATATAAAAACCGCGGGCAGAGCTATAAAAAATATAAAAAAAATTATATTAATAATAATAATAATAAGAAATAATTATTATAATTAATTATTAATTTAATAATATTCACGCGAAGGCTAACTTATTATAAAAAAATAAAAAAAAGACTATAGATAATAAAGATAAATTCATAAAAAATAATAATAATAATTATAATATAAATTTATTTAGTAATAGTAATAGCAGCATACTAGTATATAATAATAAAAAAATATATTTTATATAAAAATATTATATTATATAAAATATAATAACTATCTGTGGAAGAGTTACTTACTAATTTTATATAAAAAAAATAAAAAATAATTATATATAATAATAATAATAATAAATATTTTTATTTAACTGCATGAGAAGATTATGTTAAAATAATATTATAAAAATAAAAAAATATATTATAAAAGATAAGCAGTTAATTATTATAAATATAAGAGAAGGAAGCCATATATAAATATTTTTTATTAAAATAAGTTAGAAAAAAAATTATAAAAAAAAGATTAAATTTTAAATAAGAAAAAATTTATATAAAATCTTACTAGAAATTTTAAGCCCTGAGTCTTAATTTATATTTTAAAATAAATTTATTATTAATAATATATATTATATAATTTTGAAATAAATCCCACAAGAAGCTTAAAATTTAATAATAAATTCTAAAATTTTATATATAATAAAATAATACTCTGTATATTTTACAGAAAGATTCTATAAATAAAAATTTATAGAAAATACTTATAAAAAAACAACTTATAGAAAAAATTATAAAAATAGAGAATCTATATAAGATACAGCAGTAGTATATTATAAAAAAAATCTTATAAAAATTATCATAAAAGATAGTTTAGGAGGCCTTATAAAGACTTTATAAAAAAAATTAAATAATTTTTTTATATAATTTCTTTTATAAAGATTTACATGTAAGGATTTTAATAGTATTTAATTTATTATAAATAGTATTAGAGATTACTAGTTATTATAAAATAAATTTAAATTAAAATAATTATTATAATTATTATTAATATTTATAGTCTTAGAAACCAAGGCCTTACAGAAAAAGAATAATTATAAGAATCTAAATTCTTATAATTCTTATAATGTTACAGGATAAGCCCCTACTAGAGGACTCGGCTAACCAGCCTCATTACTACCTGCTACTAAATATAATATATAAAATCTTAGGATCTCTGAGGCCCTGTTCTAAACAGCAGCTATTCTTTCTTATCTAATAAATAATATACTTTTAGAACTAAAAAATAATTTCTAATATTAGAAATAATTTTTTAGATAAACCCATGGTACAGAATCTGACTGTATAACTAATAAAATATAATAAAATAAAATAAAACAGAATAGAAGAATAATAGATAATATAATATAATTATAATTTCTTACTGATCTTATTAATAGACTAAAAAAGACTAAATAATAAATAATAAATTAATAAAATTATTATTAATAAGCTTAACAGAATAAATATAAACAGTTAAACTGATATATTATAAAATTATAAAATATTATTAATATTTAAACTATAAATAATATTTTTTATAATATTATTATTCTTTTTTTTCAGTATACAGTCTTATAACTGAGATTTATATATCTAGAAATTAAATTCTTTAATAAATAAGATAAAAAAAATTATTCTAGATTTAAGATATATTTATAATCTAAGTTTCTTATAGATTTAATTATATATCCGGATAATATATTTTAGATAATTTATATATTTAAATAATTAGAAAGAAATATAGAGAGGAGAATCTTATTATAATATTAAAATATAAATAATATAATTATTTATAAAAAAATAATAAAGAAATTAGATAAAATTTATAAAAATAAGAATTAGAAAATAAAAATTTTAAAAAAATTATACTCTTTCTGACAGAATAATAAAAACTTTAAAAATTTTTTAAAAAATTTTAATATTATCTTAATCTAGATAGGTAGTATAATATAAAAAAATATTTTTAAAATTATAATATTAAAAAACTTAATTAATTATTTATTATTATAAATTATTATTAACCTGGAGAAGAATCTCTTTTATAAAAAATATTATAATTAATTTTAATAATATAGTTATAATATAAAATAAATAATACTTAAAGAAAAATATTAGAATTATTAATAATATATATAGATTTATAATCCCCGTACAACTATAATAAATAATATAAAAGATATTATAAATTAAAAATATATTATTTTAATAATAAATAATAGAAAACAGAAGCACACAGCTTAATTTAAAAATTTAAACTAGTATAATCTTTATTCTATTAAATAAATTTTAATTAAAGAATTATAATAAAAAAGAAAAACAGGTCTTTATCTCTAATATAAAAAAAATAAATATTTAATTTAAGATTATTATTAAAAATTTATATTTTAATTTTTAATTTAAATAATTATTACAGAGTATAGAAAGTACTTAATAAAAAAAATTATAAATAATAAATAAAATAAGAATTAAAAAAAAAGTAGTCTCTATATAAAATTATAAATAAAAGTTTTTAAATAAAAAGAATTACTTTTAATAGAAGATTTTTAAAAAAAAGTATATAAATTCTAAATTATTATTTTTAAAGATTATTATTAACTAAATAGCTAATATTTATATTATAATTAATATAAAATATTTTATCTATAATATTATTAATTTAAAATATATAAAAAAAAATAAATTAGATTTAATTTTTATCACTCTAATTCCAGTATCTGGGATTAGAAGAAGAAAAATTATTAATTATATTATTTAAATATATTTAGATATTAGAGTATATACTGAATCTGGATTATATATATATATATATTTAATTATAATTTAAAATATAATATTATCTTAGGCCTTCTTTAGCTGGAGTATTATAATAAAAAGATTAAATTAAATTAAAATTAAATTTATTTTCAGATAATCCAGACCTGGATTAAGATAATATAAATATTATAATTTAAATATATTTTTATCTAGATATTAGCTGCTGCTTTTTAAGTATAAATTAAAAAAAAATACTAAAATTAAGAATAAAAATATTTACTATATTTTTAAAAAATATAAAAAAGATTTTATATATTAAATTTAAATTAAATCTGAAAAACAAGCTGCCAGAATAATATTAATAATTTTTAAATTTATTTAAATTAAGAAATATAGAAATCTTATCTTTATATTATAAATCTAATATTAATTATTTTATTAAACTAAAGAAAAAGAATAAGAAAATATTTTAATTTTTATAAAAATTCTTATATAATATATTCCAGGAGAAATTTATTATACTTAAAAAAAAATTTATAAAATTACTAGATAAAAGATTTATTTAAATAAATAATTTATTAATTATAACTTCCATGCTCTTTATTCAGAAATTAAAAAAAAATCTTTATTTTTATATTAATTATTATAAATTAAATATTATTATAAAAAAAGACTAATACTTATTACTTTTAATTTATAAAATATTAAATTAAATTAAGAAAATACAGTAGTTTACTAAGCTTAATATTTCTATAGTATTCTATAAAATATATATTATTAAAGAATAAGAATAGATGACAGTTTTCTATATTTAATATAAATTTTATAAATAACTAGTTATTTTATTTAGACTTATAAATATTTCTAATATTTTTTAAAAATATATTAATTAAATCTTATAAGAATATTTAAATAAATTCTGTTCTATTTATCTGAATAATATATTTATTTTTTTAATTAAAATCTTATAATAATATTAAAAATAAGTCTGAAAAGTTTTAATTAAGTTATAAAATACTAGATTATATCTAGATATTAATAAATATAAATTTAAATAAAAGAAAATAAAGTATCTTAAGTTTATTATTAAAATTAAATAAAAAGTAAGTATAAATCTAAAAAAAATTTATATAATTTAAAAATAAAAATTACCTACAACAGTTAAAAAAATATATAGATTTATTAGATTTATTAACTTTTACTGCTAATTTATATTAAATTTTTTAGAATTATTTAAATTTTTTTATAATCTTATTAAAAAAAATACACAGTTCTGGTAGACTTAAGGATATTAAAAAAATTTCTTATATTTAAAAAAAATATTTTATATAAAACTAGTATTTATTTCTTTTAATCCTGACAGATAGATTATTCTTAAAACTAATTTTTTAAATTATAATCTGGAAGAATACTTATTTTAATATAATAAAAAAAAAATTATATTTATATACTTATTTTTTAAAATAATTAATATCTATAAAATATAACTATGAGATTTATAATAAGAAATTATTAATTATTATCAGATATATAAAGACTTAAAATATTAAATTATATTTTATTTCTAAATTTAAAGTAATTATAGATTATAAGAATCTGGAGTACTTCTATACTTTAAAAAAATTATTAAAAAAATATATTTAATAAAATCTCTTTCTTAGTAAATTTAATTTTTTTTATTTATTAAAAAAAATATAAAAAATAATTAAATTAATATATTTTTTTAAAGGAATTAAGACATGCTTAATTATTAAAATAAATAAATTATTATATAAATTTTTTAACTTTTCTAGTCAGAGAAATACTGCAGAATTATTTAAATTAAATTTTTAAAAATAATTCTCATATCTATTAGTATAATATTACTATAAAAAAAAGTTAAGAAATAAAATAATTAATATTAAAAAATTAAATAAATAATTTAAAAAAATATCCAGAGATTCCTATCTAGTCTAAAACTAAAAATTTTAATCTTAGAATATATAATTAACTTATAAAAGAACCTGATCTTTAGAAAATAAAAATAAATTTTTAATTATAAATTTTTATAAACAGAATTAATATAAAAGACTTATAATTTATTAATAATTAAATATCTAGATCAAGAACAGATATATTTAATAATAAATTAAAAATATTTTTAATTTAATATAATATAAAATATATAAATATTTATATAGAACTATAACACCTGCAGAAAAATAAAAATCTAATATAAAAAAAAATATAAATTATTAAAATCTCTCTCAGTTCCTGAGTACTTATAATAAGATATTAATATAAATTTTATTATTAAATTATTAAAAAATAATAATTATATAAATATTTTAATTATTACAAATTAATTTATAAAAGAAGTAATATTAGTAATAATAAAAGAAATAATAGTTAAGGACTTAACTTAGATAATCTTAAATAATTATATATATTAATATAGTTTATTATAAATAATTATCTCAGATTATAAAATATAATTTATAAATAAAATCTAGAAATAATTATATTTATTAATAAATATTAAAAAATAATTATTTATAATATATTATTCTTAAATAGACAGGGCTACTGAATAAATAAATAATATTATAAAAATCTATTTTTAAATTTATGTTTAATATAATTAAAATAACTGAAATAAATTTCTTTTACTTATTAAATTAATTATTAATATTTAAATTTTAATATTTACTAGTATATTCCTGTTCTTTCTAAATTATAAATATAAATTATTTTTTTTAATTTTATTAAAAATTAATTTATTTTATATAATAAGACTCCCCGGAGCCTAGTATAAATAAAAAAATATATTATTTATATTATTAAGAAAGCTAGTAACTAGGCCAGAATATTATTAATATATATTTAATAAAAAATAAAATAATAAATAAATTAATTATAATTATCTGTCCTGATATACTAAACTAAAAATATAATTTAATTAAATCTAAAAAATATTAATATTAACCAGCTAAGTAAGAAGCTAGATTAAAAAAATATTAAATATTAAATTATTAAGATATTAAATACTTATTTTATTTATCTAGATATACCTGCCAGAATTTATAATATATTTTATATAAATTTATTATATTTAATAATTATAAATTAGTTATTATTTTAATAAAGAAATAATTAACAGCCTCCAGTTATTTATATTAATAAAAAAAATATCTAGTAAAAGTTATTTTAAAAAAGACCTGGTAACTAAAAAGATAAAATTAAATAAATAAATTATATATAAAATATTTAAAAACTAGTTAAGGCTCTCTAAGATATTATTATTATATATATATAAAAGAATTTTTAAAAAAAATTATAATTAAATTTAATATACTTTTATCAGGGCCAGAAGAGGTTTTATTAAACTAAAATAATAAAAAAAAAATTATCTAGCTAGTTATTAATATTCTAAAGAACTAATTATTAATATCTTAAAGAATTAATTATTAATATCCTGAAGAATAATAATAATAATCTTAATTATTTATATAATTAAGAATTAATATAGCCTAGTAAGTCTAGGATTAAGAATACTTATTATTAGAAATAATCTATAGATTATTAATATATTTACTAAATATTAAAACAGATATTAAAATAAGAGTAGAATTAATAAAATTATAATCAGAATAAATAATATTAATAATAGATATTATAAAAATATAATTATATTTATTTATTATTATTTTTTAATATAATCTTGATCTTCTCAAAAAAAGTATAAAAAATTTTTATAAATTAAAATAATAAAGAATAAGAAATTACACAGATTAATTAAATATTATATTTAAGTTATAAATTATTATAAAGCTTAGTAAGATTCTAAAATATAAATATATTTATTTTTTTTTATAATAGATTATTAAGCAGGCCAGTAGACTGAAGAATATAATAAATATTAGTAAAAAAGATTTTCAGCCTGGTAGTTAATATAATAAAATAAGATTAAAATATAAGTAAAAACAGATAAGACAGGATTAGAAGATAAATAGAAATAAATAAAATAAAATTAAAGTAAGAATAGAAGCCAGTAGAACTAAGTTAAAAAAAAAAAAAAAGAAATATAAAAGAAAAAAAAAAGATTATTTTTATATATTTTATATAAAAGAAGAATACAGGGGAGAATAAATATAATTTAAAAAAAAATAAGAAAAATAAGAAAAAAATAATAAAAATCTATTTTTTATTATTAGATTTAAAGTAAAGTAAGATTACAGCTTTAAGAGAAATATTAAGAATATATTTTTTATTTATTAAAGCTAGGTAAAACAGTCCTATAAATAATATAATTAAAATAAGAAATAAGATAAGATTAAAATAAAAAAAATAATAATATAAAATTAAAAATAAAAAGAATAAAATTTTTTTATTTTTATTAGATATAAAAGATAATAAATTTATATTCTTATATATATTAATCTTTAATTTAGATTAATTTAATATTTAATTAAGAATATGGACCGTCTTTATTTATAAATTAAAAAAAAAAAAAAAAAAATCTCTTTTTATAAAAATTTAAATTAATTATTTAATTAATAAATTAATTAAATAAATCTGTATTAAAAAGAAAGTTCTTATTTAAAATAATAGAAAAAATTATATCAGATAAGTAACTAAGATTAAAGTATAAGAAAAAAAGATTTAGAGATATTAAATATCCAGAAATAAGAAAAATAAGAATAATATAAAATCTAGAAACTAAGTACTAAAAATAAAAATATAAATAAAAAAATTAAAAATTAAAATAAAATATAAGACTACAGCAGAGCAGATTAGTTAAAAATTTAAATTTAAAATATTTTAATTTATAAGTATACCAGTCTCTATATTATTATCTTACTAAAAAAAAAAAATAATATTACAGAATAAGTTTCTACTAGAGGACTCAGTTAATTAATCTTATTATTATCTGCTAACTAAATATAATATATAAAATCTTAGAATCTCTGAGATCCTGTTCTGAATAGCAGCTATTCTTTCTTATCCAACAGGTAATGTACTCTTAGAACCAAGGAACAACCCCTAACATATAATACTTATTATTATAAAAAATATCTATACTAATAGTAGTCTTATTATAAAATCTAGTTAGTACTGGCAATATAATCTACAGACTACCTGTAAATATCTTATTATTTATAAATAAAGATAAAATAATTAATAATAATATTCTAAAAAGATTAATCCTATATTTTATATTCATGAATAAGATATACTCTTTATACTATCTCATTATATTCATCCTTATAAGTTAGAGATTATTCTTAAATCTTAATTTAAATTTTCAAATTTATTATAATAATAATTCCTGTGAAACTAAATCTTTATACAATTAATTATATATTAAATACTAATTATAATTAATTATTTCTTAAAATCTTTTGAAAAAATATAACAGCCAGACAGTAAATTCTTTAAAAAAATTATTATTATAATATTAAAACTAGCTGGTGGTTTCTAATAAAAAGTTTTTAAATATAATTATTAAATAAATTTATTATTAATTATTATTTATATATTCTGGACACACAAAGATAATAAATTTTATAAAATATTAATATTTTTAAAATATTTACAATAAAGATATCTAATATTATATAAATAATAATTTAATATATAAGTTTGAAAATATGTATTATAATTTAAATTAAAATTTTTTTCATTAACCTTTATATATTCATAATAATATATTTTAATAAATTTTTAATTTTTTCTGAAAGACCACTATAATTATAATATAATCTTCATTATAATAAATCATTTTAATAAATATATAGTCTTTATTTTATATATTAATAAATATTTATATAAGATATAATTATTTTTAATTTTAAAAATTAATTTATAATGAACTTTTAGAATATGTTCTATAACATTTTATAAGTTAAATTAAAATTTTTTATTGTATTTAATTTTTTATTCTAAGAAATTATATTTATAAAAATTATTATAAACTTTATTTAACCAGATTCAAGATATTACTGTTTCTATTGAAATTTATAATTAAATAAAATAAAAAATTAAAGAGATAATTATTAATTATTTATATTACAAATATTTATAATATTTAATATCTAATTAGAAATTTAAAGAATATTTTATTTTATTTATAAAATTATTATATTAAGTATTCTACTTGCCTTAAATACTCTAAGTAATACTTATAAAAATTAACTATAACTAAACTTAATAAATTTATATTAGATTAAAAAAATAATAATATACTCCTGGCTGAGAGCAGCCAGTTTTAATAAAAATAATAATATAATAAATAATATAATTAAGATATATAATATAATATATAATATAATTTTTACTTACTTCACTAACTACATGTAATCTTTTTCATTTATTTTATCTTGTTTATTTATCTTTATTATTTATATATATTTTTTTATATTTCTTTCCTTTTCCCTCTCATGTTTGATATTCTAGTTTAGATATACTGAACATGATTATCTGATTAGCTCTTGTATTATTATATAACCTATTGTTACAGACCCCTGCTAGTTAAGCTACTAGTAAGGCGGACTTGTCAGGCAGAAAAGCGCTGATAAAAGTAGTGCTCAGATAATCAACAATTCTTATTAAATAAAATCTTAGCTTAAGCAGGAAATGCCCGGAATAACTATATATTATATAATTATATTAGTATATAAATAATATACTCAGAAATATATATACAGTCTAGTATATATTAATTATCTACTAATCTATATACCAATGCTATATTATACTGAAGAAAAAATAAAACATATAAAGATACTTATTTCTATACTTAAATAATTCTGTTTTTTATACTTAATAATATTATTTTTAAGTAATTATTTATTTAGAAGCTTAACTACAGAAATACTTATCTGTACTTACTTATAGATAACTGTATAATATTATTTAATCTTACTTTTTTTCTTTTATTTGAGATTAATTATTCTTAGATAGTTATCAGCCTGATACTTTCTTAACCCAGTTCAACAGTACATATACCAGCGAAGCTAAGCTAACAGGGACAGGGAAGCGATCCTAGGGTTTGACACCTATCTCACTAAGAATTATTTATAATAATCTTTTAAAGATAATTAAGAAACAGGACTCACTAAAAAATAAAATAAAATTAAGTGAGAAACTAGAGTAAAACGCTAGATAATTTAAATAAACTAAATAAATAATTATTTAATAAGAATAGAACTTACTAAGTAAAAATCAAGTCTTAAAAAATAAATATATATAATATAACTTAATTTCGAGAAAAAAAATTAAATTTTCTTTCATTTCTATGTTTATTAGTTCATATAAATATACGGGCTTCTTTAGAATATATTTAATTATTATAGTCTTTACTTGTTACTGTACCTAGGCCACTAGCAATCTTTTTGTAATATCACGAAATAGTCTAAATTTTTCAAGTCTTTCAGCCGTTTCTTACGGTCTTGTTCGTAACATCCTTCTACATTTATATCTAGTTATTATTATTTTTAGTTCTTTAAATCCGATAAATAATAAGACTATCATGTAAGTATGAAATAAATAAGACATGGGATAATGGTGGGCCATGTGCTAATACAAGTTGCATAATTGTGGATCAATCAGCATTTTAATTCTGTTAATATGTTTGTGTTTCTCGCACACCCAACCTAACATCCGAGCCTTCGGTGAAGTGCAACATTACACACTGTCCGTGCTTGTGTAGTAGCCACTTTGTCCACCATGGGGATACCATTTCTCACACGTCATTTGTATCCGTTTGCCGAGGCCGTCATATTGGGAAAGTTCCAGGAAGTCCAGCACCAACAAACAGAACATGTTGAGGCTGTTGTAATAGATGGACCAAGTCTTGTTTACCATGTCTCCACGCGCCTGTTATCACTGTCGAATACTTTATCACAGCCAACCTGCGATGAAGTAAGCTGTGCGGTGATGGTCTACCTCTTGCAACTGAACATGCTCGGTGTGAAAATGTACAGTATATAGTCCATTGTGTTTCCTATAATAGGCCGTGTTGAAACTAAATTCTTGATAGACATAAGATATACTTTGACGGGGCGTTACCTGATGAGAAACGGGAAACACGCCTTGCTCGACTGGAGAGGTCAAGAAAAAAACTTGTGACGCTCCGGACCAATTCACCACAATGCTTTCAAAAGTCTAGTAGTTCACCCAGGTCTCGCACAATAAGCCCGAAGAACATTTTGCAGAGAAGGAGCCTACCGGCAAAATATGCTAATATTCCCGAAAATCCCTTCATCGTTCCTGCGGTCTTCGAAGATCTCAAAAATCGATGGTGCAAGAAGAACATAAACAGCGTGGTAAAAGACGTTGCAGACCTGGATACTGCTTCCTTAAGCGATTTTCCCTGGAAAGATGCTGTCATGATGGTCCCAGGTGAAGCAGATACATATTGCGCCCATGTTGCTAGGCTGACCGGTTGTGCTATACTCACTAATGACTCGGATCTACTGCTTCATGACCTTGGGAAACATGGTTCCGTCGTCCTAATGGATTCAATTGAGCCGTGGACGTGCGAAATCTCTCGACATAAGCACAACTTGATACGAGCTCTGAGACTGTGTCCAAACCTAGTCGCAAACCGGCTAGGTCTGACAAGCTTGCTTCCTTTGGCTTACGAGTTGAAAAGTCATCCAGACACTGGTTTGAAACAGTTAATACAGCAATCAAAGGAAAAAGACGAATCCTCCGAACATATACCGGGATATTGTCACTTTGTGGAAGAATACAAAAGCAGACCAAGCTTTTCCCAGGAAATGCTATGTGAAAGCTATCCCCAACACCTTGATCCAAGGATATCAGAGCTATTCTCATTGCGTGGGAGAATTCAGGACTCCTCAGGACAGTTATGCATGTATCTCGTCCTTCTGAATGAGGACCCTGCGCGACAATGTGCATGGGCTCAGGGCAAGCTGTATAGAAGCATGGCGTATACCGGTCTCAATATGTCTTTCTCTGCTGACGAAAGCATAGCTTTCGTCGACGAGTATGTCCGACGAGGAAGTAGAATTACAACAGACCGCATACCACTGGGAAATAGGGAGTGGCTTCTGCTGGAAATGAGGTCACTATGTTCACTTTTGGACACAGTACATCTTCAGTCGCGGCTTGAAACTGCTTCGCCAGCATATTGGAGAATCCTCGCATTCTATATAATTCACTATGAGCAAACCGGTTCTGCTATCAATCATACGGAGCATTTAAGGCGACTGTTAATGTTGGGAAACGGTGACAATCTTGATTGGGCTGATGTCCATCTAATGGCGCAGATGCAATCCGTGCTATATTCATTGAGGATTCTCAGACAGATCCTTGGGTTTACAGGGTTTACCGACGATCTGACACTTCGAACTAGGACTATATTGGATAACTTGCCCCCCCTCTCTATTCTGATGAGACCTGTACACGAGATGACTCAGGAATTTCGCACTGATTGCTCCGTCAGTGACCTTGTAGATCGGCTGGTTAAGCTCATGGGAAATAGCTCATATGAAGAAGACTCCCCAGACTACGTGGCCGAGTCGCACACAGGTCGAGATGAGTCTGCATCGTCACCCACAGAAGTTAATGGATCTGGGGATGCCCGAGCTAGTCGATCTACCAGGACGCTAGCTAACATGTACGAATTACTTTCAGAGCAATGAATTTACATCCCTATGTACCGAAACATCACTATACATCGAATTGTGCTATAATGAAGACCATTCATGTTAGCTCGTGTGGCCCAACTTTCCAGAAAGTAGATACGAAAATATCATCAGCGTGTAGACCGCAAGAACCCAACTACTCCTCTGCAGTAACCGACCAATCCAGCCAAGCGCTCTGCCTCCCGCTGCAGTGCCTGACTCCATCCCGTAAGGGCAGATTTCAAAGCGTTTTCGTCGTCCACATTGGTACCAGAGCATTCTGCCACAATATCGGCATGTATTCTCAGAAATACTGCCATCCACGTGTTGACGAGCTCAAAGTCTCTTCTCGATCCCAGGCGAGTAGATAACGCGGAGACAAAGGCGGATAGCTCAGAGTAACCGTCTCGTACCTGTGGATCCAGTGACCTAATCTCAAGGTCTGCCTTTGCTGGAGGCATACCTTTCAAGTGCTCAACAAACGAATCGAAGTTTCCCGAGACATAACCTGAATGTAGAAGATCACTGAAACGCGTGCTCATAATTCCGGACGTATCCTTGGAATTGTGGAGTTTCGCGATTCGCGAGCGCTCAGCAACCGTGCCCTCACTTGATGTATTCGGGTCACTATCGGGGAGCTTTTGTTCACCAGCAGCTGGAAGAAAGAATGGAGCCTTTTGGGGGGCTTTCGGTGGATCTTTAGGTTTGTTGCGTTCCTGGCAGAGGTCAGAAGCTAATCATTAGGCCAAGGCGAGGCACATTATCTATCTGATAAACATGCAGCTGTAACAGCAAAAAGTGGGAAAGGGCTCACCTTGATTAAGTTCAACTGAAGCAACGTTTGCCACTTGCTCTTAGGAACAACACTAAGAGTGACCATATCCCCGTTGAGCTGTTCGATGGATGGTAACGGGCCGTCCACTTCCGCTTCATCAGAGCCATCTGAAAATGCTGCTTCGATAACTCCAGGATAGCCGTCGTTGGAAGAAGTGGGGATGTGAACATTTGTCATGGCATGCTCATCCACATGCCGCGTTGAGATAGGTACAAACAAACTTTTGTTGGACCAAAGGCTGATCCCTACCCCGTCAGCATGTGCAGTAGCCAAGAACTCGCCCGTTGAGGACATCGCCAAAGAGGTGCATGTGCTTGAGGCGCGGAATACATCAATGAGATGGCCCGTTGGTAAATCCCAAACGCGGATTGTAGAGTCCATGGAAGCTGCAATGATCCAGCGTCCATCGGTTGAGAAAGTGAGATCATTGATTTGGCCCACGCATCCCCAAAATTCACGAATGACTTTCTTGGTTTCAACATCAACAACGCGAATTGAGAGGTCGTCACAGCTAAATGCAACAAGCTCGTTTGTGTGGTTGCTTCGAAGTCCAATGATAGAAGTCATAGGATACCAATCAAGCTGATCAACCAGGTGACCCGACACTAGGTCCCAAAACTGATTTGGAATGAAAACCTCAGTACAATTTATATCAGGCACAGAGGGGAGTTGGTCTTACCTTGACTTTACCGTCGAGTCCACAACTAATAACAGTTCGATTCAGTCCATCAATCATCAAGCCAGTGACTGCTTTGGTGTGTTTGATATCATGGCTCTCAGAGATGAGCGACGGAGTAGGCCGTTGTTTAAGATCACCCTTGGGAGACTTGGCTGGGAAGCTCTGTCTGTATAGACCAGATTGCATGTTGAACATGTCAATGGTACCTCCCGCAGACCCAATTATTGCGAAGGTTCCGCAACGTGAAAGAGCCACACTCTATCACAAAGACATCAGAAAGAAAGTTCTCGATATACCGAGGTATTTGCTTACCTTGACTTCAGTTCCATCGCTGGTTTCGAACGCCCAACGCCCGGCTTTCTTTTTGCCCCAGAACCATGTTCGAGCATATTTATCTCCACGATGGCCAGTAACTATACTTTCCCAGCCCGTCTTGCTCGAATCTTCTGCTCTTGTTGTTTTAGGATTCGCCCAGATGGGGCCGGACGTCGTGGTACCCATCCCGCCATCGCGGTTCAAGGAGCAGGCGATACAGGTGATTTCCGGTGCCCGGAAGTCGGTTTCCAAATTAGCATGCGTGGCACCAGTATAGGTGCTGGGTGCACCCCTTCTTTTGGATTTGTGTTCAACGGCTCCCTGAGAAATCTCGGTGTTCTGGCTATCCTTCCGTACACTGAAACCCCAGAGGCTGCAATCCTTACTAGCGCTCAGCAACCACTTTCCACTGAATTCAGAGCCATCAGACCCTGAAGGCAAGAACTCTAGGGCAGTAATTGCAGCCGAATGCCCACTCCTTATGTGAAGAGGCCTGGGAATATGCGAGAATGGAATTTCATCGAAAATCCATGTCTTGAGAGAATTATCTTTCCCAGATGAGACCAGGACAGGCTGGCCGTCCAGGAACTGTAAATGGCTTATTCCCGAACCCGACTCACCAGCGAGTGCATGTGCCCGGCGGAGGACGCCCATCGCCCTTCCACCGTTGTTCAGGTCCCATATAGTGACATCACCACTTTCAACAGAACCAGTCACCATCATGCCAGCAGTTCGTCCATGTTCGCCCGCACCTAAGCCATCTTGCCGAAAGGCGAGCGATGTGACGCAGTCCATTTGTGGAGAGCCTGCACGCAAGGTCATAGCCAGTTGGCATGTCTCAACATTACAGATAGATAGTGCCCCACTCTTGTATGCAATGGCAATCAGGGATAACGCGGGTGTTGGTTGAAGAGCAGTCACTGCACCTGCATGTGCTGACATTGGGGGCATTGAATATACTAGCCTCCCGGTCTTTACATTCCAGATGTCAACCTTTCCGTCACATCTGCCAACGAATACTTTGTTGAGGTATGTCGGCATGTTGCAGATTTGACCGGCATATACCGGTCCATCTGAAAGGTTACTGACACGTTGAGGTCTGAGTGTCGTGTAGTGTTGATACGAGGCATTTTTCCACACTTGAATGCACCTGCTGCTGCAGCCAACAATCCATGTGCCGAATACAAGCAGCCGTTCAATGGGCTCCGAAAACCCAGCAGGCACTTCTAAAGACGCAATCTTTTTACCTCTCTTGAACACCCATATACCCCCTTCCGAGCCGGGGCGAAGGTTTCCCCATGCTGCAAAGATCCTGTCTTGCCAAGCACAAGTGGCAGTGATGATATCTGGCGTCTGAGGACGACTAATAAATACCAAGTTGAGGCCTCGCTTCAGATCGTAGGTCTGCAAGCAGCGCCCTACAGATGTGGTAATTTGGAATGTCGCTTTGCCTAGGCGGACAGAGGTGAAGGGAACTTCGGTTGATACCAGTCCTAAAGTCTGCATTAGAATTAGTATATTTCATTATATAACATCTGGGCAGCTAGCCAGCCTCCAGGTAAAAACGTTCGTCAAAGTAAGGTTTTTTTTGCTTACCCGGAAGGGCGAAAAGATTTTAGATCCAGGCGTTCGCGGGGATTTCTCAGTTTCCTCTGCGACTGTTCTCTTTTGCCGTTTTGCCAGAGGCAAATCAAAGCCATCATCTTTCAAAGACGGCATTATTCGTTTATTTCAACTGTAATTGAGTGAACGAGGCGCCAGAAAGCTAATGGTATCTAAAGTAAATATTTCTGGAGGCATATCTGCGACGGAATTATTGTATCTCCGGCTTACAGGAACCCTTCCTATTGGTCCAAATTACAGTGTGCGAAGTACGACAGTACCTACTACTTAGTACTTACTATACTAGTACTCGATAGGTACTGCGTCCAATGTAACTACTACTGGATGACAATATTATGGACTACTCTTGCGGAAACATTTTTTAGAATTTTAAGGAGATTCAATCATATTATCCTACATTGAGTGCTACTCTGGTTCAGGTGTCTTTTGAAAGTAAATTACACTAACCAGTCACAGTCACATGATCTATACCACTTGGTTCTTCCGTAATGATAATTACCACAGAAATGTAATAAAGTTAAGCTCTTTATTTGAGGGTATACACTATTTTCATACATGAACGTCTTTAGGTACGTAGGCTTTTCCAAGTCATATGACCAACTCGGGTTTGACAGTCGCATATGACTTGTTGTATTTCTTAGATTCCATAGCATGCACATATACCCTGCTGGTTGGTATGGTACTGCGGAAGCAATGGCTCAACAATTGAAACATTCATTTTGATTACTATGGTAGCATTAAGCATAGCTTTGCTTAATCGCCTGGTTTTGAATCATCTACTAATATCATCTCTTGCAAAGCTAGAAAGGAAGGCCTAAATATTCTCGATATTCGGAACACGCAATTAGTTTTAGAGCGTTTCGATGAACCAATGATGTATGTGGAACGCCACTGTAAAACAAGACGACTTTGAAAGTCATGCTAGTCCTCTGTAGGTTGGCCACGCTGATCGGTAGACTAGAGAATATTCTACAACGTACTGCAATCTCTAGGGCATCTACACTTAAAAAGTACCAAAGTATTCATTGTCTGCCTCTTTCAGAGACAAGTAGAATATGCTTCATCTACCCCTCTTGACCCACAAACCCACAAATCGACCAAAATGTGGTTAAGCTGCAGAACGCGATTTGGCAGTTCAATCAAGGTAGGTACTTAGTTGATGCTACTACTACTATAAGTATCAACTATTGCTTCGTGTGGGAATCAATGGTATGGTAGTAGTACTTATTCGATATGGTTGTATTGTGAGCACCTCCAAACAGATTCATTATATTCTTGCGCTTACTTTGGTAGAAAGGCAAGGCAACAGACAAACCGAATTCGCCATTGCCTATAGGCCTGTGTACTGTGTGTATGCTGGGAACGAGTTCAACCAGGGGTGACAATAATAAATTGTTGGTGATCCGAGTTGTGGAACTAAATTGTTAGACTCCGCACTGCATGCATTAGCTTAATACCCAAGTCGCACTGTATGTAAGTATAGTTATACACTGTATGGAGTACCAAGCAGAACAATATATCTGCGAAATGTGCTCTGTAGACCTTCAAGAACTAGATTATCTTTCAGTTAACAATTCTGATTACAATTCTATAGTACTGAACGCAGCCCGCAATCCTCAATGACCTTAGTAGTATTGAACAGAAAGCCAACCTGCGATTTGCCTTAAGCTGGACCCGGCACAACGGGAAGGTCAATACGTACGTACCCACAATGCACAATCGCTCCTGCTGGATAACCACAGGGTTTAATTGCGCCACTTTCACAGCGGTCGCCAACGGGCCAGATTCAATTGAAAGAAAGCGAGGATAGAAACAATTTCAATCTATTTCTCTTTTCTTTTCTTTTCTCTTTTCTCACTTATTATATTTTATATCATTTTCCCCTTTCGAGGCAAAGGACCAACAAACAAACTGTACACCAAGACATATTTTCTGAGACGAAAATACGTCATTCACTGACTTTTCGTTATCTGTTGACTCCACGTTCGGCAAGCTCCTACCCAGAACCTGATCAGTGCCAACCTGTGACCAAGCTCATTTTGTCCGACATCTTCGTGCCAAATTTCTAAGCCTCCATGTTCAATGGATATCAGCGAGCCCATTGTCCCTCTTTCTAGTGACGTTGGCACCACAGTCCCCAGTATGGAAGCGAAGCCAGACTCCCGAGCATCGTCGCCGAGTGTAGGCTCCGATCGCATAGACAAAGGCTCCTTCAGCCTCCTCTCTGAACCAACCGCCCCGAATTCTTCGAAGGGAAACATCAATGGCGTGCAGGTCCAAGGATCCCAGCCGTACCAATTCGAAACTTCTTCAAGTAACTGGAACGTTGGACAAGGCCCTAACCCTTCAGTCCGCTCATCTAGTCGAGCGCCCAGAAGGCTCAGTGGGAGCACGGCTGCAAGCTCCATCAGTGAAGCTGAAGTCTCCGGAACACCGCACTTTGGAAGAATTGGTGTCTGTGCATTGGACGTGAAAGCTCGCAGCAAGCCTAGCCAAAACATATTGACGCGTCTTCAGTCCAAAGGTGGATTCGAAGTAATTGTCTTTGGTGACAAGGTGATCCTCGACGAAGCTGTAGAGAATTGGCCTATCTGCGAATACCTGATAGCATTCTTTTCTGATGGGTTTCCGCTGGACAAAGCTATCGCATATGCAAGACTTCGAAAGCCATTTTGTGTCAATGATCTCCCCATGCAGAAGGTATTATGGGACCGGCGTCTCTGCTTGAAGATACTAGATCAGATGAGCGTCCCGACACCCAAGAGACTGGAGGTTAACCGAGACGGAGGGCCTACCCTGGAATCCCCAGAACTCGCCGAGCATGTATATAATCTGACAGGAGTGAAACTCGAGGGTCCCAGTGACGGCACTGGTGGAGGAGCCTCGAGAACAATGAACGTGAGGATATCTGACGATGGTGATTCTCTTATTGTTGACGGCAAGGTTTTCAGAAAACCTTTCGTTGAGAAGCCAGTAAACGGGGAAGACCACAATATTCATATATACTTCCCCAATGACCAGCAATATAGTGGCGGTGGTAGAAGGCTATTTCGAAAGGTCGGGAACAAAAGCTCCGAATACGACCCCGACCTTACCGTCCCCAGATCAGTCACAGAAACGGATACAAGCTACATCTATGAACAGTTTCTGAGGGTCGATAATTCAGAGGACGTCAAAGCCTATACAGTCGGTCCAGATTTCTGCCATGCAGAGACGCGGAAGTCTCCTGTGGTTGACGGACTCGTTCGCCGCAATACCCATGGAAAGGAGCTCAGGTATATAACAAAACTGAGCAAGGATGAAGCAGCCATTGCTTCTAAAATATCAAATGGATTTGGCCAGAGGATATGCGGGTTCGACATGCTTCGCGTGGGGGAGAAAAGTTATGTGATTGACGTTAACGGCTGGAGCTTTGTCAAAGACAACAATGACTATTACGACAGATGCGCTGCTATTCTGAGAGACACTTTCCTGAATGAAAGGCGCAAACTCGAAGGAATCATTGAGCCCGTCGATGCTATTCCTGCTGATTCTGGACATTCTTGGAGACATTCCATGTCTCACAGACACACCCTGAAGACCCTTTTGAAATCCCCAAGTGCATCGAAGCTTCATGGGAGCCAAGCGGGCTTAAGAAGTTCTGACACAGGCTCGTCTGATTCCATTGTTTCGCGACCAATAACTTCATCATCCGCGGAGAAGGTCGACAATGGAAACGGCCATGTAGACCCTAGTGGGCTCGATAAACTCGCGCACCCCAAGATCTATACTTCGCAGAACTCTAAGTCGTCAATAGTACCAGTGGATCTACCTACCGAGGGCCTGCCGCCGCCGCCGCCGCCAGCTTCGAAACACTCATGGAAGCTCAAGGGAATGGTAGCAGTCATTAGACACGCAGATCGCACACCCAAGCAGAAGTTTAAATTTACGTTTCACAGCCAGCCTTTCATTGACTTGCTCAAAGGCCATCAAGAAGAGGTAGTGATAAAGGGTGAGGCTGCATTGGCAAGCGTTTCGGATGCGGTCAAGGTTGCCATGGACCGGAATCTTGAAGATATGGACAAGTTAAAGCTGCTCCGAACGTCACTTGAGAAGAAAGGTGGCTGGCCAGGGACTAAGGTCCAAATCAAACCAATGTTTCGCAAGCGGAAGCCAGAAGAGCTACGCGGGCAGACTTCGTCGGTCCTCCCGACATCCCCTTCTGAGCCACCGCAGCATGAATTACTTGTATCTACGCAAGACCAGCATTCCGCAGAAAATGATCAACTCAGTCGACCTCAAACGCGGAGTGACTCGATATCCGGTGCAACCTTTTCGAGATTCTCTGCCGCAGAAAACGACCTGATCCTAGACAAACTCCAACTCGTGATCAAGTGGGGTGGGGAACCAACACATGCAGCACGCTATCAATCGCAGGATTTAGGGCTTAACATGCGTGATGATCTGAAGCTCATGAACAAGGAAGCATTGAATAATGTCCGCATATATACAAGCTCTGAACGGAGAGTGAGCACGAGTGGTAAGTCCAAGACAATGCTCTTTCTGGTCTCATTCTAATGAGTAATATAGCCCAAATATGGGCTTGCTCCTTTCTCGATCAGAAGGAGCTGCCCGAAAATTTCATACAAGTCCGAAAAGATCTTCTGGACGACTCGAATGCTGCGAAGGATCTCATGGATAAGGTGAAAAAGAAGCTAAAGCTCCTTTTAAGGGAAGGATCCGCGCCCTCGCAGTTTACGTGGCCAAAGGACAATATCCCGGAACCATCAGTCGTGCTAGCTACTGTCGTTGAACTGATGAAGTTTCATCGGGATGTTATGAGACACAATTTCCGCAGATTTGACGAGTCATCGTCTCAGCCTTCTGGGACAGATGAAATAGATGACGGCTGCCCATCCTTCCAGCCTAACACAGGATGCGAAAAGCCTTCTTTGTCTTCCATTCAAGGAAGATGGTGTACAGGTGAAGATCCCATGCTTTTCAAAGAACGATGGGAGAAGCTTTTTGCCGAATTTTGCGATACGGAGAAGGTTGATCCCAGTAAACTTTCTGAGCTCTACGACAGCATGAAGTTCGATGCCCTTCATAACCGACAATTCTTAGAATGGGTCTTTATGCCACCCGATAGCGACGATAGTGAAGACGAAAAGCACCATTATGGCTTGAAGAATACCAGACGAGATGATTCTGTCAGTCCTAACAATGAGAGTGACAATGATAAAAATGAAGAACAAACAGAAGGCTCCATTTTTGCCCATCGGTTCGGATGGAAGAAGCGCATGCATGCATTCGAACTAATGCCACACTTCAGAGCACTTGATGACAGTTACGACCACTATTTCAAGTTATATCCAGGCTCCAGCTCAACGAAGGCTAAGATTGATGGGAGACTTTCGAAACTGAGGGAGCTATATAAACTGGCCAAGGTTCTCTTTGATTATGTGACACCGCAGGAATATGGGATAACGGACACGGAGAAATTGGAGATTGGCCTTTTGACATCCTTGCCACTCCTTCAAGGAATAGTGAGGGATTTGGAAGAGGTCCAGGCTTCGCCTGACGCAAAGTCTTTCTTCTACTTCACGAAGGAGTCACACATTTATACTCTCCTAAACTGCATCTTAGAAGGGGGGATACAGACCAAGATAGCCAGGACTGCCATTCCCGAGCTGGACTACTTATCTCAGATCTGCTTCGAGCTCTATGAGGCCAAGGACTGTGAATCTTCAACAAATTCCTACTCGATTCGGATATCAATAAGCCCTGGTTGTCATGCTTTTGATCCACTGGACGTGCAACTCGATTCCCGGCATGCCATTGGATGTGCACCAAGGAGGAGCTTGACTGCCCATCAGGACTGGAAAGAGGTTATCGAGACCTTGAAGGCGAGATTCGACACGTAAGTTACGCCCTCAAGCGCTATACATGAAATTGATACTTTCATACTGATCAGTCACTATCATCTTCCAGAGTAAAGCTTCCCAAGACATTCATCGCAGTGAACCTTAGTGATAAGCACGGATCACACTCTTGACGAGAATTCCATATATAATGGTCTCATACACGGGTTTGAGTTCCTGCCATACAGAATTTGTGGCTGTATGGTCTCTCCTTTCCCGTGTGCATTCTCTTGAGCAGGTCTTCTGGTATTAGGCTCATCTATACAGGATGTTGCGGTGCGACACATATTTCCGAGCAATCCCTTCCATGTAGAACAATCTATAGCTTACCAGCGAAAATGGCGAAACAATCATGGGGTCTTAGTTGGTCGAGTTACTTGGTGCCCGGATTGATGACATGATAGTGTTAGTGTGCCCCGCTCTTAGAGCTACTTGGGTCTAGATAGATAGTCCCGCTTAGGAAGCTGACATCCATGGACATTCCTATATATTCCGGCGTGGTCCTGACCTTCTTAGGCCGTTAGTCTACTACTTATTGCTTCTTTTCTGCTTCTTTTCACGCGTCCTTAAGCCCATTCCAATTTTTTCCGGATAAGTGACCTTTAAAACGTTCGCCCCACATGGCATCTTCTGTTGTATATACTGTCGACGTTGAGTGCTCTAATGACTGTGGTGCACACACAGATAACATCCGGTGCATATCCCAACACGATCAAATTGAATTAATAATCGCCTGTGATAGCATTATCTCCATAGTGCCCCAAAAAAAGGATGGGAATATATTGTATCGCCTGCTATTCTTCCGGGATGACGACGACACATGCGACCATGAGAGCAAACACACGTTACTCGAAAGCATTCAGCTAGCTACTTTACCTCCACAATTGCAAAAGCACCTGTTTACGGAGTTGCCGCCTTATCTACGTTCCTCTGGTCCTGAAGGGGCTAAGATAGATATCATTGTTTCTACCACATCTGGAACAGAAACAGGTGCGAGCTTCTGTAGCAACATCCTACAGCCGTTGCTGTCATACATCGGAGTAGCAGATTATGAGCTCCATGAGACGAAGTCGGCTCAAACTATCATAGAATTATGCTACGAGAAGTTCATTCCGCGTGCCAAGCAAAGACTTCCGCAGACAATTATTCTCCTCTCAGGTGATGGAGGCCTAACCGACATAATTGATGCGTTCCACAGTACCCTGGAGAGTCTTCTCGTGCCTCCAACCATTGCTCTCATCCCCACTGGAACAGGAAATGCTATGGCGAATTCAATAGGATTGTTGACGTACCCAACGGCTGGTTTGGTAGCATTATTACAAGGGACACCAACTAGTGTACCTACATTTGTCGCCGAACTTTCACCGGGAGCGAGATATATTATTGACGAAGGCCGTGAAAGAGTCCCCATTACACGCAATTCGGCGAGCTTTCAAGGGAACCCCAAGGTTTACGGTGGCGTTGTTGCGAGTTGGGGTCTTCATGCGGCATTGGTTGCCGATAGCGATACTGTTCAGTATCGCAAGTTTGGAGCCGATAGGTTCAAGCTAGCCGCAAAAGAATTACTCTACCCTTCTGACAGTGCCGAACCCCACAAGTTTAGCGGCAAGGTTACACTTTTCAAGTTGGACGACCAAAGTAGGAGCACGCGCGAAGAACTGCTGGCGTGCACCGAGCATATGTATGTGTTGGCTAGTCTTGTCTCGAGTCTCGAGAAAAATTTCATGATTTCTCCTTGCTCAAGGCCTTTGGACGGTCGGCTGTGGATGGTTCATTTTGAGCCAATGTCGTCATCAAAGGTTATGCAAGTTATGGCTTCTGCATACCAGGCAGGGCAGCACGTGGAGGACGAAAGTGTCTCTTATGGTGAAATTGAAGGATTCCGGATTGAATTTCGTGAAGCAGACGAGAGATGGAGGCGGATCTGCATCGATGGAAAGATTATAGCGGTTGAAGATGGTGGCTGGGTGGAAATCCATAAAACTTCCAGGGCCTTACTTATGATATTGCAGCACCAGAAGGCCTCGCCTGGATGTAATGACGATTGAGATAGTTACCATGAAAGGATAAATCGCAGAGGTCATGCCTGGGGTGGCCACTGCCATAGCCCCTGGCTCAGTTACATTGTACGTTTGAAGTAGTTAAGCTTTGAAGGTCTGGCCACCCGACCCCGTTAGTTAACGTTAACTAGTTAACTAGTTAGTTATCACTGCACTGAGTGACTAATGGTTATTGCTTGTAACTTATGTATTCCACAATCGCGCGGCCCATCTTGTAAAGCTATATAAATTTTATCTTTTATAATAATTATAATATCTTAATAACTACACTTTATATAAAGTCTACGATGTTAAACAAAGATTAATAATAATAAAATCAACATATTTAAAGCATTCAAAAAACTTGAAACTAATTTTCCATATTTAGTTTAAGTGTTATCTTAAATTATAAGTAAATTACTTTTTATATTACCAGCTGTTATATATAATCATTAAAATCTAAAAAAAATTATTAAGAATATATATTTGATTATCATAATCTACTTCTCTAAGATAAAACCATTTCATTCAAAAATGGTTGAGATATTAAAGTTAAAAAAATAACTTTGATATAGCAATATTTGATGGGCCGCGCGATTGTACGGGCCGCACGATTGTGGTTTACGTTTAATCAGTAATTACTGCAATTCAGTTTCGGAGGGTTCTAGCGTGATATGAATGCACTGACTGGACCAGGGTCCAGTGGAGACTACTTATCCATACCTCTTCGTAGCTTTCTACAGCCAATCTAATCATTATACTTCTCAGAAGCGCTACTTGGAGCTATTCGATGGGGGACGTCTCTCTTATTTCTGTAGGTTAACCATAGAAGTGATTTGAACAAGGGAATAAAAGTAGAAATACCAGGCAGAATATCTGCTACCACTAGTACGTATTTAGCGAGCAGAATAGGAGAAGAAAGGCGGTCATGCTAGTGCGGACGGAAACGAAGAACTTATTAGTTAACTAGTGTAAGTAGAGTGTAAGTAGTAATCCTAGCACTTTATTTGACAGTCCTCCCGTCCAGTCAGGGGATACTACACTTTTAGCCATGGCATAATGGACGTATCGGGTGACCGGGCAGCATCTTCTTTTACACCGATCTGCAGGCCTTTCATTGATAGCTTTAATGAAACACATACTTTATCTATCTATCTACCTGGACATAGTCGGCCACCTGCCATATACCCTTACCTGACGTTCAGAGAACCGGTCAGTCATCGTCTACGATGCTAATATATGTACTTGTCTCCCATGTTCATATCTCCACGAACATATTCCGCATCGCAAACACCAGATCAAGGGCTTCGCTTGGCCGCCAGTGAAAACCAACTGAAGTATCATACGCTTCAAGGGTGGCGTGCAGACGCGACAGTTGCTAGCCGAGCTCCTGAAATGTTACTGATTCATCAGGCCGGCAGTGTTCGTGTCGGCGAGATAATCAGGTTTGTGACCTTCATCCCTTAGCTACTCCCTCATCATAGAAGCTACGCTACATGCAAGACCTGTTGCTTATTGAACCTGCCGAAACAGATACACGTTGACGTACACACCTGCGGCGGACAACATCCGCCCTCCTCCGGCTAAGCTACACGTCAAGGTTAAGAATACATCTGCGCTGCCCCTACGAGCTGCATATCTACATGGCCCGTACACTCTCTATGCGTCATGTTATCCGTCCACGTACAACCCGAATATTGGCGTCGACCAACACGGATCAGAGTGTATTCCACAATACGAACCGTATCTCAAAGCAGGGGGCAGTTGGAATGCGGCCTTAATTGTACCCCAGAATACTTGCCACGATCGAGGAGAAATCCACTATGAATCTGAGAAAAGTACGACCTGGGTCATTGAAATCATATCTCAGGTTGTATTCTCGAGCACCGCAACCGTCAATTTCGAGCTGCTAGTTGGTCGTGATGAGAATTCGGTAGAATCACTAGCTACGGGTGCATCCTTCGGTGCCGGGCTACCGAAGGCTGCTCAGTTGCATGAGCACTGGTCAGTTGAGACAAGGGGCAAGCAGGTGCTTGCTACCAAGGGCGTCTACTCTCGTTCTATAACTTTACTATTGGACGACACTGCTAGTCTATGGAACACACCGCATCTTCCACCAGTGGGCTCTGGTGATGAGCAGGCTTCAGCAACAAACGGTGATAACCAAAGCCAGCCGACTAAAGACAACCATATGAAAAGAATTCACCTTGTTGTGTTGACCCATGGACTACACAGCAATCTGGGGGCAGACATGCTTTACCTGAAAGAGAGCATTGATGCCGCCGTGAGGATGGCTAAAAGTAAGGCGAAAGCTAAAGGCCAGGGACACGGAGATCAGCGAAATGCCGAGGCATACCCAGCAATGGAAAGGTAAGCGGAGCGTTGATGCGCCACATGCGGATGCTGCAGCGACCTATTGATTACAGTCATCGGTTGCCTTGCGCGAAATTTTCCACACATGGCTTACAACAAATGTTCTTTTCTTTGTTCTTACGAACTCTTTACTTCCGCATTTTCCTCCCCTTCCGCACTTTGATTATTATCTATTCAAGAAAAAAATTCAATGACTCACATGATGAATTGCTAACTTAAGCCTATAGTAGGCCAGATTGTGAAGACAGCGAGAACGACGATGAGCAGGTAATAGTAAGGGGCTTTCCCGGAAATGCAACCCGCACAGAGCGTGGTATACAGTACCTTGGCAAACGTCTCGCAAAATATGTTCTGCGAATCGCATGTCCGGAGCAGCCTTTCGGTTCCCAGAAAGGTGTAGGAAAGAATCCAGCGCCGTTCACACCGTGGAAGCGAGCCACTGGAGAGCCTTCTCAACATGACCAATCTCGCGATATGTACGGAGAACCGTCGCTCTCTCGGAATGGTGGTTATCAGGTCACCAGTATCAGCTTTGTCGGTCATTCACTTGGCGGTCTCGTTCAAACGTACGCGATCGCCTATATTCAAAAACACTTCCCTGACTTCTTCGACAAAATTAGACCGGTGAATTTCATAGCCCTGGCAACCCCATTTCTTGGTCTAAGTAATGAGAACCCGGTGTATGTTCGTTTTGCCTTAGATTTGGGACTCGTTGGTCGGACAGGCCAGGATTTAGGGCTTAGCTGGACAGCACCAAGGGTGAGGGGTGGCTGGGAGACTTTGATAGGAGGAAGGGGGCATTCTGTAAACTCCCAAGGAGTTTCAGACGCTCGTTCCAAGCCTTTGCTGAGGGTGCTTCCTTGTGGTCCCGCCCATGAGGTTCTTACAAAATTTCAACGCCGCACAATTTATTCCAATGTTGTAAATGATGGAATAGTACCTCTGCGGACCTCTTGTTTGCTCTTTCTTGACTGGAAAGGGCTTGACCGGGTTGAAAAGGCTAGGAGGGAAAATGGCATTGTGGGCACCATGGCCGAATGGGGCTGGGCAGAATTGACAGGAGCTAATTCAAATTCTTCACGGACCCATCTGACCAGCGAGGTAGAACTGACAATCACCAATGAGCAGAGCAGCTATGGCAACGGGGCTCGGTCAACAACAGACGATGCCTCTGCGGAACAAGATGTTTCAATCGCGGCTGGTGTTACAAGCTGTACAACTAAATCCCCGTCATTCGAACAGCATCGGTATCCTGCTTCATCTGGAAACAGTGTAAATACTACTCCCAGACAAGTCTTGTCTCGATCTACGTCAATGGGCCCATTGTCCAAGATGTTTTCAATTCTGCGACCGAAGGAGACAGCCAGAACACAGTCGGGAAATAAACAAACGAGGATATACAAACGCAGCCAAACCGTTGACACACTTGGTGGTATGGAGAGCCCAACCGTTGCCAGTTCTTACGCTCAGGGACCCTCTGCTGCTGGCGACTTCCATGATTATGGGCCTCATACCCCTCCCCAAACTACGTTCTTCGAATCAGCTAGTGATCTTCTTATGCCGCCTCTTCCTTCCATAGACTTTATACTCGATCCCGCTAAGAGGCCGAGAACAATATTCCATGATCGCATCTACAACCCCGAAGATATACCGCCCCCGATGGCGCCTAAGCGGCGAGCATTGACATTGGGATCTCTACAACAAAAACCATCGAATGCACAACCTGCTCCGAGAGTTGATTCCCGGGAGAAGTCACTTCCCGTCAACGAAACTGAGAGTGGCCTTAGGCTCGAAGAAAAAATCGCTAGAGCTTATCACCGTGATTTGTCATGGCGCAAAGTCCTTGTCCGCCTTGAGCCTGACGCTCACAATAACATTATTGTACGGCGAATGTTCACCAATGCCTATGGCTGGCCTGTTGTGCAACACCTCGTCAATACCCATTTCGGACCTCCATCAATAGCTCGCTACAATGATGCAAATGGACAGTGCGCTGACCCGTTGAATGCATCGGCAACCGAAACTGAAAGCTCGAAGAATGGTGATGAACCTCGAGGTACTTTACAAGAACCACAATTGGATACATGAAGTTTGTTGCCAATGTTACACATAGTGGAAGGAATTCAGCGCGGTGCGTTGAACACTCATTTCAGGTCTAGACCCAAACCCACATACAATCCGGGGTCAAAGTAAAGGAATCTATTAGCCGATACTGGTTTCTTTTGAAGTTCTCGCGTTCCATGGCTTCATGCTTCCGTTGGGATCTTGAGGCTTGCCAAGATTGCTCAGCATGTACGCCAATATGTGTTGATTGCTTTTCGATTCGTATGATAGGTCTCCTATCAGAACTGGGGCTAAGGAGGAAAGTGCTGGCTGCGTCCATATATATATTCAGCTGAAGACTCAAATACTTGCGCATGTAGAGATGCATATTTACGTCATATAGTATATACTATTGTAATTTTACTCATTCACAGCACAGTATATTTGCACACCGTAAACGATGATACTGATTTGAGACATAACTGACTCACGGTAGACCGAAGCATTTGATCCGCTAAGTGCGGGTATCAGTATTCAAAACTTCCTTGAATCTGCCCCCAAAACTCCTTAATGAGCTCCAGCCTGCTGTTCTCATCGGAGCATGCTCTAACAGCAAGGTATTTTCTTCCATCGAGAGTTGCTTCCCACGTTCCTGGGTTTCCATCTATCATGACACCACCTGCTTCGGTCAGTATTACCCAGCCTGCACAAACATCCCAGGCCCAGCAACCTCCTTCCCAGTATATGTCTAAAGTCCCAGCTGCGACAGCACAGAGGTTCAGCGCCGCAGAACCCATGCTGCGCATCGAACGGACCATTGCACCGCCATCTTCCTTTGCTCGGCCGAGTTTCTCGAAAGTTCGCACCTTTGTTTCCCAATTGGCACCTGTCCTCTCCGAGCCCCACTCAATACCGATGAGTGAATTTTCCAGGCCTTTCAATGGCCCTATATCATTGCCCTTTAAGGGAAGCTTGGTGGTGCGGTTCAAGTATGACCCACAGCCTTGTATTGCAGAATAAAGAGTGCGAGTTAAAGGGTTGAAGACGACACCTACAATGGGTACACGGCGAACAGCGAATCCAAGAGAAATACAGGAGCAGGGAAATCCATGCACAAAATTGACCGTACCATCGATAGGATCAACTACAAACGTGGGTGCATCTGTTAGGGGATGGGCTGGGTCATAGGTCTCCTCTCCATGAAACCTGTCGGTCATGTAAGTCAAGAACAACATCGAGTTGAAAGTAAGATGGTGTCAGTGAGAGTGAGTGCAGTGGGCCGCACTTTAAAGCGCAGGTAGGTGAGGAATGGACCATGAAGCATGGTTGTTGGGGGAAGGGGGGATGATAAAGAAGTCCGTATAGACCTACTGGTATGATGGATATTTTTCCATTAAGGCAGAGGATATCATAGTTTCAACGGCTTTATCATATCGAGTGACGATATCAGCAGCTAAAAGGATAGGGTTAGCGGAGCTTCGTTCATCTGCACGACCAAACCGCATAGCTACATTGCGTGTACATCAAGCTGGTGGGGCATATATGGTAGTCTTACAATTCATCTTTGATCCAGTACTATCATCGGTAGGTAGAGCGCTGTTGATGATATCCCCAGCACGGAAGGCCAGGCTGATCAGGAAATCATGGATCTCGTCAAGATCAATGGGTTTACCGTCATGTGCGTAAGATTTAGGAGCCATGGTTCTCATGCATAGGAAAGGAGTCCGAAGGAAATGGAAAAGTGTCTTTGACTCTTAGTGGATGCTCCGTTTGTACAGTGGGATGGGCACCAATTTATGGATTAAATACCAGGGTACGAGGAAGAGAGATACAAGATGGTGAGGAGGTCTTCAAATTGAACGAGAAGCCGCTCACGCGTGAGAACGGAGAGGGGCCCCCGAACCTTGTCTGTCTGATGCTTTTGGTTTTAGCCATGCCCGGCTCGGGCCGCCGAATGTACTGAGCCTATTTCATCTAGTCTACGTATGTGAGGGGTAGGACCTTCCTCTGTTGGCAGGTCGGTTGACTGCTTGTCCTGGCGGTAGTGATATTGAACTCGGTCGTGAGTACCACATCTATGGGACTTGTGGATTGCTGGGAAATTTAAGTTTGAATGTCCTGTAGTCTAATTTCGAATATAGGGATACCCCAACTATGCCCGTTGAAGAGTGGACTGGCCGGTTCGGCATCCGTGGCTCTGTGCTCGCAGATGTCATTCTGCATCCATGAATCAGGAGTGTTGCGCAATGCCAGTGAGGAAGAAGATCATTTTTGCGCCAAGGTCCAACTGGCTCAGTTCTTTGTTTAAGAGGGCCCTTAGCACCAATCGACAGCATTCAAACAATGCAGCCTGGATGGTGGTCTGACCAAGGATACTGATTACCAAACAATTCTTGGAGACGTGCATGTATGCTGCTTCACAAGCCTTATTGCCACCTCAATCTTGACTGGAGATCAATGACCCGGGCCCAGTTCTTTGTTCGATATCCTTGGAACCTATTTACAGCTGTGAAGCAGTGTTTACTGGGTTGTGGTCTCATCCGGGGCATTGGATGATAAATGCTTCGTAAAGCCCATCAAGCCGTTTTACCACGAGTTCATCAGACCAGTGGCCATCGCATCTTCCCGAAATGCCATGCCACCATCATAGCAATATACAACACCATTCCGAGGCTTTACTCGCTTCATTACCAGGAGGCGGTGATGAGAAAGTCTCTGTTAATGCTGCTGGTCTAAACCGGGAGGAGCTTCGTCAAGAAGCTACCCGGAAAAGCATCAGTGAACTGCGTTCGGTCCCCAGCAGCAGAGTCTGGATTACCACCAACAGATACTGCACCATCGGAAATAGCATGGACAGGCTGGAAAGATACTTGCACAACATTTGGCATTTATATTACCAGGCAGGTAGGTATCTGTCACATGAGAGTCCTGAGCATGATGCTATTGTCCTAGATATCCCCCGCATTCAGGGCAAAGGCCTACTATCTAGGCTAGTAAAAGGGGTACCTGGTGTTGATTTGGCAAGGAACTGAGATGACAGATTTTGGGATGATTTCCCTTTCATTGTACCAGGCATGACAGACTACTGAACGGGTTCGTGACAATGTCTGGGACCTAGCGGCTTAACTTGACCTCCTTTCTCTCGCTGAAGTGGCCTCAACTCGCGTCTGCAAGGATCAACTCTGTCGGATTGCCGCCTTCCTGCTCCGCGTTACTTTGGAGGAAAGAAATAGATCACCACCCCATTAATAGGACAATCGAAGAAGACCCATTACGCACGATGAAGTAGGTTTCAAAGGCAGACTTGCTGCCCTTTGCCTACGCGTGGTTTAACGGGCTGGCGAGAAACTTGTCTAATTGACGAATATCTCGTGAAAAGATAGCCCGAATTTGATTAGGCGCGGTAGCTGGCAATTCAATGAATGGCAAATAGCACAGCAGCCGCAGCCCGGCTTCACTCCTTGGAGGTGATTGTTCTGGCCTGAAGAAGTCGTTGAGGCCACACGGGGATGAAGGCGAGGAAGACGAGAAGGAGAAGGAAGGCGAAGAGGCCGGCATCAATGAGAAAATGGACAAAGCGAGTGCGGTGGGTAAGGACTCTGTTCAGGATTGCTCCCTTCCATGTTGTATTGACTCACCCTTGCAACTCCCCCCTGCCTTGATGCTGTCGCAGCTCCCTGGAGCGTCAATAGTACATTGTGAGTTTTCTTGTAAGTCAGCATGCGCACAATCATGCTAAATTCGATAACACATATTTATGGCCCTAGGGCTCTCAGCCCTTAGTTGATCAGGTGGTGACAATAGGGTTATGTTCTGTCTCTGAGACAACCATATAACTTTGTATACATCGCGGGGCACGCAACTCGGAAGAGAGGGGTCACCGCCCAGCCCAGTATTAGAAGGTCCTCCTCTCAATCACGAGCAGTGTCTAACACCGCGCGTTTGTTTTACCGAAATCCAGTAGTCTGTCTCGATACTTATACATGGAAACTTCACATGAATGTAGTATTTCAAGCCAGATTGAACAGGAGGAACCTACTATGGCTGGATGGCTACCCAATCGAGTGGGCGGTACCGAAGTCTGAAATAGTTGACCCCCACCAGCCGGCGGGAAAAGAAGACGAAGAAAAGGAAGAGAAAGCACATATTACATTGATATCAGCGTGTGCAAATTGTCGCCTCTTTTACCTCTTCCCTCAATTTGAAGTTAAGAACCCTTTAACATGCCGACAGAGCTAGAAGAGGTAGGTAGAACCATGCCTTTGACTGAAAGGAAGCCCAGGGTCCTCAGTTTGGAGACTGATGTATTCGCATCGACCAGCTTGTCGAATTCCTCCACCATGGAAACACCCCGATCAGACAGATTGGTAAGCTACAGATTGCGTAGACTTCTGCTGCTTAAACCGCAGGTTTCTGCTATCTTCATATCTCGCCATCTTCCGAGGCATACATCAGCGTCATTCTAACTTCTGGTCTTTTCAGCATGCGAAAATCTAGTGGGCTTTTCGGTCTCACAACCAGAACTTTTCAAACGCCACCAGCTTCTCCCAGTCCGTGACTTGAAGCTTTTGGTCCGCGACTACACAGTCAGTACTCGGGTCCTTCATTTGTGCCGACAAACATTGACCAAGGCATTCGCTGATCTTCTTCCGACCCTGAAAGCCTATCGCCAAAAATGCGATAACAATACTTATCAACCTTTCGGCCGATGATGAGGTCTTAGCGGCTCTTGCGGAAGACGATGCTTTCGTCGAAACCCTTTTAGTTAAATTGACGGTGAGTTGTCTAATTGATAGCAATATCTGCATAGCGGCCTAACACCCAGTTCTACAGAATGTCAAGGAGCCGAATGCGGATGATGTCGCCATGCTGTTCGCCAACCTCGCGAAATCTGAAAAAATGAAAAAATTGCTCGCGCTGAAACGGAAGGTTCCTGAGGGGGTATCCAGTTCTGCTAATGCGATCGATCAGCTGATGGACTGTTTCGTCAAAGGGGCCGAGGGCACCCTTAACAAAAACGCCAATTTCGACTATCTGTCCTATTTGTTTGCTGATCTCTCAAAATATGAGGAAGGGCGGGCCTATTTCACTACAAAGCAAGAGTACGATGATGTTGTGCCAGTGACGAAACTAACCGTGTTCACGGAACACGCGAGCGGGATCCGGAGAAAGGGAGTCGCGTCAACTATCAAAAACGTCGCATTTGACCTGCCTTTCCATCCCAAACTCATGTCTGAAGACGAGGCTGATATTCTTCCCTATATCTTGTTGCCTATCATGGGCCCTGAGGAATATGATGACGAAGAATCTATGGATATGCTGCCAGATCTCCAGCTGCTGCCGCCCGACAAACAAAGAGACAGCGACACTAGTATCATTGTGACACACCTTGAGACTCTGCTGCTGCTCACCACGACGCGTGAGGGACGGGATAAGATGAGGGCCATCAAAGTATATCCTATAATCCGAGAATGTCACCTCCATGTTGATGACGACGCTGTTCGGGAAGCCTGCGATCGGCTAGTTCAGGTTTTGATGCGGGATGAAGAGGGCGAAGAAAAGCCGCATCCCCCTATCGACAGGAATGTATATGATGATGACCAAAAGGTTGAGGAGCTATTCTAAGGAACTGCATTGAAAGGTGCGCATGTGTTGTGAGGCATTTGGGAGCCCGTACCAATAGACGAGCCTAGTGGCCTTTATACATACAAAACATCCAAAAAGTCTTCAAAAAGATTCATCTTTTCAAATTTTCTCGATAGTGAATTGAACTGTAAGCTTTGGCCGTCATGTATTGTAGTCTAGACCTGTGACGCTGTTGTCAGACTGAAGTCTAGTCAAACTAGTTACTTAAAGTAGTTAGACGGGTGCATTTGTTCGCATCGTTGACAATACTATACAATATGTATACATTTACCTATATGACCAGCCTGCTTGCCCCAGGCATTTCGCAGGATATGTCAGACTGAAAATAGACCATACCCACAGTCCGCTTTGTATCCAATACTTCAAAGTATTTCTTTGATCTGTACAGGCCGAGGTAAATGGTAATTCACATAGTAGTGATAATGTCCAATAGACACCATAAGGGCTGACAACTTGAGTGAGTTTCTGTAAAAATACAATGTAGCCCACAGTGACATTATCTGAGCAGTGGTAACACCAGACGGAGTATGCCGTTGTACCTTTGTGACGCCACTACCTTTGTCAACAAGTGAAAGTCCACTTACGTAATCACTTTCACTTCAGTCATCTCGCGTCCGCCCGGCTTCACTTCAAGTACTCAACGCCTGAGTAGTTATCTACTCTCGCTCGAGATCTTCATCTTCCACCCGGCACACCGCATGAATCTGACAATCTGACTCTGGCCTTAAGCACAACACTTGCAGTATTCAAGCCAGTTTTCCTCGAAGACTTGCCAAGGGCTTCCCTGACCCCGACAAGTACCACAGAACGTTATTATGACCACACCTACTAATGATCAGACTCTCAAGACCCCGATGGGGTCGAACGGTCCTCCACCACTGCGCATTCGCCGGCCAAAAGTGGCTGATCCTCTAGTGCGACCGAAGAGGAGACCGGCAATGAGACCCCCAGCTCCAACGTCGGCAGCAAATGGCGCATCAAGAATGCCCAACTCCAGACCAGTCACTTCGGGCCAGCTACCAGGGGCTCGCGCTGAGAAAAGCTTGACCCCAAAGAATGATTTCTCGGCAAATGGTTTCAGCGGCCCGTTGTTGTCTGAGAATTACGTTGATTACCCCATCGTGACTACAAGACGAGCATTGCGCGAAGGCTTGAAGCACCATATCGCCAGGTTCACCTCGAAAAAGTCCGTCGATCCTCGCGACGAAAGTCAGTTTACTCGCCCCGTTAGGCTCCAGCGCCGAGATCCACGAGCACGACCGAACGACGCGAACGTCGAGAGAGGCCAACTCAATTCGAAACCCGGCTCCGAACAGAGTACCCAGATGGATGAACTTGAACGCGAGGAGTTGGAGGCTAGAAAAGCAGCTCGTGAAAAAGAGCGCGCAGATAATATGGCCCAAATAGCCCCTTCCGTCGGCTCAGCGCCGAAGAGGCATAATGCCCCCAAACAGAAAACCCAGCAAGTGACTAAAACAGACATGACCCCCGAGGAGATTGCCAGGACTCGGATCAAGTATGAGGAGGCCCTTCCGTGGCACTTGGAGGATTTCGACAACAAAAACATCTGGGTAGGAAATTATGAAGCCGCGTTGTCAGAGACCCACGCAGTCTTTGTGCTTGAGAATACAGGGAAGATGAGAATGATACCGGTTGAGAAGTGGTATCGCTTCAGCGCGAAGAATACATTCAAGGCTTTGACCATAGAAGAAGCCGAGAGACTTATGGCTAAGAAGATCAAAGATCCGCGGTGGTTCATGGAGAAACAACAAGAACAAGCTCAACGGAAGGAACTGGAACAATTTGCCAGACAACAAAAAGTGTACGCTGGTAAACAGGGAACCCCAGGCGGTGTCGAAGGATTAGAAGCGGATGAGATGGATTTCGAAGAGGATAGATTTGCCGATGATGAGGAGCATGATGATCTTTTCAACGAGGATGAGGAAGCCAAGGCTGCTGAAAAGCGAATCAAGCAAGACCAATTGAAAGCCAATGTGTTTGATCTGAAGAACGAAAAGGACTATGAAGAGGAGGAACTTAGAGAGAAAAGAGAAAAGGAAGCCCGTCGAGTGCTTGGAAAGAAAGTACGCAAGGCCCTCCAGAAAAGGGAAAAGAATTATGATTATAGTAGCGGTTCAGACGTGAACCCTTATTCAGATGAGGAGGTACATTTTTCGTCCTTACCCTTTTCATATGTACATTTGTACAGGATTTTTTTTTTTTTGGTGACGATCTGACATTGGACAGAGCTCGGACGACAGTGAAGCCGAACGACAGAAGGAGGAGGAAGAGGGCAAAGCCGAGGAGGACAAGAACAAGAAAGAGCCCTCAAAAGGCAACCTTACTCCATCAGGTCGCTCACGACATGCCGATCCGACCAAGAAAGGCTCTGCCGCAGCACCTAGAAAGCGACTAGGGTCTCCTTCTGATGCAAGTGGTACAGATACGTCCCGCAAGAAGGGGAAGAGCAAACATCCGTCTTCCCAGCCGACACCTCAGCCACCATCTCGTCCTATGTCTCCAAGCGCGTCATCATTACCCGTACGTTTTAAGTTCGTTAAACTGCATTTGTTTCGATTATTGACTCGGCCTAGGTCAGCAAAAAGCGTGTTCGGAATGTGTTAGCAGGCGGCGCGGGATCTGCTAGCGATGTTGACGGCGGGGCTGGATCGGGAGGCGAAATGAGTGAGAGTGGAAAGGTTAAGAAACTAAAGCTCAATCCTCCGTCAGTGGCATCACAGAGTGTGACACCGCAGGGCTCAAGGGCCGGCAGTCCGGCTCCCTTGGGCAGCAAGAGCTTCTCTGGCAGTCGTGCTAGCAGTCCGGAATCTTTGAGGGGTAAGTTATATGATTCTATCATTCTGTGCACTACGAATCGATTTACTGAGTGGCTGTACACCTTCAGGTCCAACACGCATTTCAACCCCGGGTCCATCTGGTAGTGCCCAGGGCTTCCCAACACCCGCAGAAATCCATGCTGCTATTCCGCAGTCTGGTATTGGAAGTAGTGATCTGCTTAGAATCTTCCGTCCTCGTATTGGGGAATCCAAAGAGAACCACCGGCGTTTCATAGCAATTGTCAAAGATGTTGGAGTGTACGGGAAAGAAGATAGGCTCCTACGACCTGGTTCACTGAAAGAGACATAAACCGACACATCACTATCCTGCAGATCTTATGACAGTGTTGTCTCGCACCAATGAACAAAAGTGCTTTCGCGAAGCGTGAGCGATCAATGGAAAGACCAGAAAAAGCCTTGCCGTTGCACTGACTTGAAGGAAAATCCCCATGGTTTTGTAGGGGTTGCTGGACAGTGTACAGCTAGCTATAGGGCACAAGAGACAAAGGCGCCACCGGTGTATCTAATCTTAATTCGATAATCTACATAAGTTGGAATATTCTTCGTACCTGTCAAGGCAAAGTGATTTTTTAGGCCCGATCGTTGTCAAAGTCTTCGTAATTGTAGCGAAAGAGGCAGCATCAATCCAGCAACGAGCGGATCGACTTGTGCATAGAAAAATGTTGCGAGTAGTAACAAATGCATATGAGCAGTTTGAAATCACCTCAATCCGTAATAGAGTATGTGAAGAAATTTCATCTCTTAACCTCATTCACACCATAATAGTTGATTGATACGACTATATTCCTACATCAATCGCCAAGGGTCTGACATATTGAACAGTGATATTAGGGGCAATTTCGAAACACCAGCGCTAGAACAAGACTGAGATTTAGAAACAAACGAACAACAGAACTCCTATATATATTGGAAAAATGAATCTACCCCTAGGCATCAGCCACTCCAGTGTTGCGTTCACCATCCTCATATTTCTCCCAGTTGGCTAGGATATGCGCGATTCTGGGAGAGTTGGTGAGTCTGTAAACATCCTCGAAGTACTCCTTGGTGATCTCGAACGGTCTTGCTGTGACGTTCGGGATATATTTGCCGATCAGTTTACTAGGGTCAATAGTAGTCTTGTTGATCTTCTTGAGCAAGAAAGAGCGGAAGGGCTTGACACCAGAACGAAGGAAGGTGCTGTGGAAGGGCACATCAATGCCTCGGAGAGGAATGGTGGCGAAGCCGCGCTCGAGAGCAATAGGCTTAGGCTTCGACTCTGTCTGCTTGACACACTCTTGGATAATGTTGACAAGGTGCGTCTTGACGTCGTCCAAAGACATGCTCTGCATAAGTGCAGGGATGTCAATGTTCTGAGCCTTGAGATAGTTGAGCAAGTTCGTGAGACAGTCGAGTGCCCGAAGCTGCAAAGAAGTTAGAACAGAACGGACAATAAGTTGTAGATATAGGGGTTAAGACTCACATCACCGGCAGCAACATATTGCATGTTGGCGACATTGTAGTTGACAATCTCCAGGAGCCAGCCAGTCTCCTCAGAAATGTTCTCCACCACATATTGCAAGGCTTGTTCGTTGAACGTCTTGGAGATTCGGCTCGGGTTGACAGCACACATAGAGTAGTTAGAGCGACCTTGCTCGTCTCGCTCAACAGCAACCTGCATTGTCAAGCCACGATAGAACACAACAGAGACCAAGCTTTCGATGGGCATGACATCGGCAAGTGCGGCGAGAGCCGAATACTCACCCAGCGAGTGACCTGCAAAGCTGCTATCTCTTTGGACGAGACCCTTGGAACGCATATCCTCGAAACTTGCCTTCTCCATCAAAGTCAGAGCCGGCTGAGTGAACTGAGTTGCGGAAAGCAGGCCAGAGGGCGAACGGTAAGTGTAAGACGCCGTATCCTCGTCGATCTCCTTGAAGATCTTCTCAGACTTGATGGATCCATCTGCGTTGACGGTTTCAAAGGTCATCGACATGTAGTTCTGTCGGATAGCTTTACCACGAGGACCACCAAAGTAGACAGTCAGCTCCTTGGGGTTGTTCTTCACAATGTCGATGATTGAGAGACCGTAATTCTCGATGAAATGGCGGTCTGCACGATCCCAAACCTCTTTGGCAACTGGGCTGTTGGCGTACAATTCCATACCCATTCCCTGCTCCTGGGATCCCTGGCCGGTAAAGACGTACGACGTGACAGGTTGCTCTACTTCAGCCTCACCAAGGAGAACCTTATCTTCAGTGTCTTTGTTGATGACCTCGACCTTGATGATCTTACGACCAGCGATCATACCAACATGCTGCAATTTGACGGCGATGACATCATTGGGCAAGACCATGCCAACCAGGGACACATGGAAGCCTCGAACGCGGCCAATGTTGTTTTCGGCCGCCCACGTCTCAACATAGCTGCGGACTGCAGCACTCGAGTACATACCGTGAGTGATAGTGCCGGGCAAGTTGGCGTAGCTGGAGAAGACTCGAGATACGTGGATGGGGTTGTAGTCGCCAGAGACACGAGCGTATGTTTCGTTGGACGCAGGAGCGCGCAATTCCAAGGCAGTCTTGCCGCTGAGAGGGATGGGGTTCTCAAAGTAGACCGGTTGTTCAATAGACGTTCCGTTGCGCTGAAGGTAGTCGATCACGGGGTTTCCGTGAGAAGTACCGGCTTCATAGTCCACAGACGCCACTTGGATAATCTCCTTAGTGGGGAGCTCGAGGAGCACTTGACCAATTGTCTGGACGTGGCTGAATACAGACTTGTTCTTGAAACGGATCAGGCTTTGAAGACGGAAAGTCAAGGTCTGACCCAACAGCTCAACATCGGGGCCATCCATGCGGAACCATTCCTTCGAGCGAAGGATCGCAACATCCCGACTGGAAGCAAGATGAACCTGCATAGGCACTTCGTCCTTGCGCTGGAAGGTGTTTTCGAAGTCCAGATAGGCTCCACGGTACAAGAATTGACTGGTGACGTGCATGATAGGCTGACCATCTCTTTCAATTGTACCGCAGACTTCAACCATCTTACCAGAATCCTGGTTAATGACAGCGTTGATCTGAGCAGTAGTATCCAGAACATCTCCGACCTTGAGAGGCTGAGCTCCAGGGACCATCTTGAATCCATTGGAAAGGTGAACCAGCTTCAAGAGATCACCATCGATGGTGCGTGGGAAGATAGGCTTAGTGATTGCCTGCCAACCAGCAACAATGGCAAAGTCCATGGGAGCATAGACCTCTTTACCGGGGCGATCGACAAAGGCTTCGCCAGTGTTACCGACAGCATGAACGAAATCAGCAACGGCTTGGGACGTGATAGTGGTACGCCCGCCGCTGAAAGTGGCAGTGGTGGGCGTATCAAATGGAACATCCTTGTTGCCAAACCACACACGGTAGTAGAACTCCTTGATGCGGTCGTTGCGGCCGTCCATGACCTCACGGATGGGAGCGTAGCCTGCCTCAGGATGATATGTGAACAAGAAAGTCAAAGGCACAACGCCGGCCTCGGCCGTGCGTCCTTCATACATAGTAAAGCTGATTTGACTCTGCTCGTTCATCTTCACCTCGACTGTCTTGACAAGCTTGCCAGACTGATAAGGTTCTCTCACGATGATAGTCGTCTTCGAGGGATCATCCGGGAAAGAAACTTCAACATACATACCCGGAACTGGCGCAACAATCCGTTTCATCGGGTTAGTCTGGAAACGATGGCCTTGGACAAATACATCGGCCAGGAACATGGCATGCCGCCAGGAATATGACGGTCCAGCAAGGAGACGCAACCAACGGTCCAAATCCGGCAGGTCAGCGGTTGGGGAGGAGGACAAGCGGTAGGCGACCTTGTTAGCGTCTTCCGAGATGGTGAGGCCGTCGATGTCCGAATCATCAACATCCTGCTGGAAACGACCTCCGAAGTATTCAATAACAGGCACTTCGCTATTATCGCCGCCGTAGACATCCTTGGTCAAGCTTTCAATATGACCTTGATGAATACCATTCAGGATGTCCGCAACTGGCTCGTCAATAATGTTCGAGAACTTGGCAGCCATCGGACCCTGCAGGATACATGTTCTACCAACGTCCTGACCAACAACCGCCTCCAGGTCTTCGCTTTGCCACAGGGAGTCCTTCTTGAACCAGTACTCGAAGTTCTCATCCAGAGAGGGAACGAACGGCACTGGCTTCTGACCGCGTCGCTGGCAGAGCAATAGGAAGTGCTGTACATCTTGGGCGTTGATCAACTGAGATGCCGCTTCCGGATAGGAAGCCAGGATGTTATCAATGGCCGGGTACGGTGTGTTGAGCTCCGAGTAGTTTTGAAGCAGAGACGGTTGACCCTCAGTAGTGGTGAATCGTTCTTCAACTCGACGGATGAAATCGCCGGTCAGCTTCTTCAAAGATTCATCAATCCATCTACTTTCATGCTTGACATACATGAGGTCCACCATGCGGTGAACCACTTCGGTGTAAGTCATGTCTTCCAGGTCGACTGTCTCTCCGGCAGCGTTGCGACCGAACCAAACCTTCTGGAAATCGTCGTTGAGCTTTTGGATGATGTAGTTCCGGAGCTTCTTGAGCTCGGGGACACGCTTTGCCTTGTCAAGCTTGAAGATCTTCTGGTCCATTTCGTGCCAGAAGAGAACACCTCGAGTGGCCAACTTGTGAATAGGCTCACCCATCTCCGAAAGTACGGTGACAACACCACCTGCCGAGCCCTTGTAAGTCTTCTCCCAGTCCTTGTCGTCGAGACCCGGAGCCTCGGCGATGGCCTTCTTGGCGTTCTTGGATGTATGCGCTTCTTTGGAGATCATCATGCGACTGCCGAACAGGCATCCATCAAAAGGCATAGGCGGGTAACCGAAGCCAGAAGACCAGGTACCAGACAGGTAGGGATAGGTATCTTCCGAGCCGCCGAAACCACTGCCGGCAACAAGAACGATATTCTCGCAGCGCCTAATGCGGCTATACATCTGCAAAATTGGCTGGTGGAAATCTTCAAAGGAGTGATGTCCACCACCACGTCCACCAGTCCATTGCAGGATGATAGGGAACTTCGGATTAGCCTTTGCGATATTGATGACTTGCTGAATTGCATCGACAGAGCCCGGCTTGAAAGCGATGTGCTTGATACCCAGCGTTTCAATGTACTCGTTGGCCACCTCGATAGACGGCACACCGGCACCGATGGTCAATCCTTCAATTGGCACACCCTCAGCCCTCAGCCTGCCAATCAGGGGAATCTGCCAAGCCATAGCCCGGGGGTTAACATAGATCAGGTTGATTGTAATACCACGACCAGGGGGGATCGCCTTTTCAATCTTGTTGACGGCCTCGGTCATTGATTTGGCATTGTAATAACCACCACCAGCAAGTTCAATGTGATAGCCAGCGTTCATGGTCGCAGCAACAAAATCCCATGGAACAGTGGTTGGCGTCATTCCAGCAACCATGATGGGAGGGATGCCTAGCAGTCGACTCATCTTGGTATCAACGAAGGTTTGCCCCACTGCGTTCTTCACGAGACGCGGTCCATATTCCTTGACCCAGTCAATGGCATACTGGACGGAGTGTTCATCGCGATCGAAGAGCTCAGGCTTGTAGCCAACTTCGGCGTTGGTGCCATCCATAGCACCAGCAAGAACCACGCGGACACCGGTACCATCCTTGTTGCGGTTTGTAAGAACTCCAAGACCGGAGATGCCACCAGGTCCAAAGTCAACGATATGTGTGGCCTCTGGGAAGACAGTTGCCTGCTCCCAATTAACGGCATCGTGAGTGATCATTCGAACCAGGGCGGGAACAACATTAGCTTCACCGGACTTGCTCAGATCACTGCCAGACTTCGTATCGAAAACCGGGATTGCGAGGGACCCGGCAGGGATCTCGATGTCTTCAAGATCTTCCAGAATCCTGTCATATGCCGGGTACAAGTACTGGCTGTGGAACGGAGCGGTGATAGGAAGGAAGCGGTTAACGAAGCGAACTTTACGTTGTGTGTAGGGCACCCGGTTTTGGTCCAAACCTGTCGGAGCCTTGACCTTGCGCAGGCGCAAGTTGAGACCGTAAAGAGAGAGAGGCGGTCCAGTGACAACGAAATTCCGAGCACTGTTGACGAGCGAAATGGAGATATGGCGATCCTCGGGAAGATGCTGGTTCGTAGTGTCAATATGTTCCTGAACGGCAGATCTTGGAAGGTCTCGGATAGACAACATAGGCGTAGGCGTGCCTTCTCCGTTTTCGATCGAATCCTGGAGGACAGACGGGGCAATGGAAGTGCGGGGGTAGGCCTGCTGACTACGGAGACCAATCCAGAAAAGCATCGTCAAGGCATTCTTGGCGGCCTTGTCGAAACTCTCCCAAGTAGAGGCAGAGGCAATTGCAGCAGCTGTTACGACGCCCTGGGAATGGCCAGTGGTTCCACTGAACCTTTCCAGAAGCTCACCGGGCGTTTTGCCCAAGACCTTGCAGGTCACAACAAAGTGCGCCAGCTGAACCAGTCCGATCAACGGCAAGCTCACCGGGGCCGACACAAGGTAGTCGGTGTCGGGCTGAGAGTCACGATCCTGAAGCCATTGCATGATATCCAATCCCTTGGAATAGAGCTTGCTGGCTTCGGGCTCATGAGAGAGACTCTGCAGCAATTCCGCGGACGAAGTGATAAGATCGTCGACGAAGGAAGGGTAAGTGGTGTAGATTTCTCTCAGCTCATCAAAGTACTCTTCGATATTCCCTTGTCCTCCGAAAACCGAGTAGATGCTCGCCTTCTCGTCCGAGGCAGCTCGGAACAATGCGGAGTCGTAGGGCTTAAGAGGGCGACCAACTGCTGTTCTCCCAGCATAGTAAGCCTGAACGACGGTAACCTTCTTGGAGGTAATGCCGGGTAGGCTGGCAGCAACAGCATGAACGTCATTGCCCCTCATAAAGGCGCGTTCAAACTCGTTCAGAGCCAGCTTCAGAACCTCCACATAAGTTCCACTCGCATCATCCTCGCCTTCTTCAACTTCATGTGCAACATGTCCGATGTATCTAGCCACCAGTTCCGGAACTGAGGAAGGCTCATCATCCTGAGCAAGCTCGTCCGTCGGCTGTGGTAAAGAAGCTGTAAAGGTATCCTTCAATTGCGACGCATGGAAATGAAGGGAGGTCGGCACAAGGAAGGAGAATTCGAGTGACCCATGTGTGAGAATAAGGGGCCTCAACGACTGTGACGAGCGAGGGGTATTAATGCCCGTCTGGGGGCCAGTGGACGTTCCGTACATCTCGTGGTCTCGTGTATGTCTCTATTGGTTTGGTCTGGGATAACGCAATTGAAAGCCAAGCAATGGCGAAGGTATTATCAACAAGGATATATCGAGAGACTCTGTTATGTATAAGCGTTATGCAAGATCCTAGGAAAATTTCGAGGAAAGAATGATATTGCAATGGCAAGGAAGGCTCTGGATGATGGGGTAGGAAAGGCACTTGCGGGGAAGAAATCCGGAACGAAAACACTTTTTTTTTTCCTTCCCAAGGAGGGGAGAGTGCAATAGTTGAGTGAAGGTTATGAACAATTGAATCAACTGTTCCCGGGGTATCCTACCTAATTCTATCACGGATGGGTCTTTTCTTTCGAACAATACTTGATCAAGTCTGGCCGAGTTTCATCGACTGGTCCACCGTCCACCGAGGAGAAGATAGCGGTGTAATGAGGTTATGGGCAAGTTTTAGAGGGGGAAAAATATTACAATATGGAAAAAACGGTAAAATAGATATGAAGAACAAAATGAAGAAGGATGACAATAGAAGGGGAAAAAAAGGGAGAGAAGGTGGACTGGTACAGACTGGAGTGGACGGGGTGAACCAGACCTTAATTGGTACAAAAAAAAAAAGCTGTTCACCACATCCAGGCGATATTTTATTATTACACGTGCAGAGATAGGTGTGGCACTCACACAACGCTGCCCACACAACCAAGCACCACAACCACAACACACTCTGTTGAACCGGCCGAGCGGAGGCAGAATTCCGCCGGCTTGGGCTGGTTGAATGGGAACTGACCGGATTAGGTATGGTGGGCAAGAGGATCTCCCCAAAGGTCCAAAATGGTTGGGCTGGCCCGTAGGGTTGGATATGACAATACCTGACCAGTGACCACCAATGTACCCTCCCACTCTACCCAAGTTAGTCTAGTACTCATAACTACTCCGTATATCTATCTATATATCCATGCAACGTATGTTCAACGCCTGCCTGGCAGCAACCAAGTGTGCAATGTAGGTATTAAATTGCAATTGTAGTGGTTGTAGTATCATTAAGGTAGCGTACCTACCCGCATTATACATGTATACCTTGCATTTTAAAGAAAATCTATAGGAGCTCTGAAAGACCTAGCTACTGCCTCCATCAATAGCCATATATGCGCACCATAGTCTACATAGAGACAGATAATATGCTAAGGCAAAAAGTATTAGTCCCTTCATAACACGTATTTGAGATGTATCTAGCCCCATTTCTAGCCTGAACGTAGTCGCTTATACTTCTCTCATCTTTATTACTTATGCAAGGACGTCCCGTCTACTGGGAAACGGGGACCCAAGATCGGTTCAACTATAATGGGCCAATCAATGCTACTCGAATGTTATCATAGTACTCACAGACATTGACGAGTGGCATATAGTCGATCAAAGAAGTACTTCCGTGGTACACTGTTGTCAATGATCGCCTAGCTGTCACTGGTTGAGGCATTCCGTTTCATACTTCTTGAAGCCAAGATGTAGATTAGTACTTGCTACACATTTCCCAACCATTACCATCTAATTCACTCCGAGATCTCCAATTTCTAAACTCCAGATAGTATGTATGTAAAGCCAGAAAATGCTGCTGAGTGACTATACAAAGGCACCTATGATGAACAGGCACTACTTAGTAGAGATAAGTGACTACTAGTATTGTAGAGAGTATGCTTTGTATACATGGAGTGTAGGTATCAGCTAAGTCATTTATTACGCGTGGGTAATGAGAAAAAAAAATTACGGAGACAGGTTAGCTCAACTTATGATTTGGTTTGACTCCAACTTCCATATTTCCGTTTATCATGATTATTATTATTATTATTATTATCACCATCATGGACTCTCATTGGAGGAGAGAAGATGTTCTACCCTGTTCCATTCCAATTTAATGGCTGTTTCCATGAGTTGTTCCCCAAAACGTCCCTCCTGGAGTACTTCCATACTCCGTACTCCGTACCGCACGAAAGTAATCTCCCGCCCCAACACTCACCAAAAGCTTCTAGTCCAAAATCCCATCCACCCATAACTCTGTAAGCCCTCTTCTGTCGGTGCATAGATAGTATCTTCCAATCTCCCTATTTCGTCTAATAGAAATTCATAATTCTACTATTTTATTTTTTTTTATTGTGATTCTTTTTGTCCCCTATCCCATCCACTTTTCTTTGGGACATCTCGGTCCCAGGTCATCGGCGAATTCTCCCCACCGCCAGTGGCTCCAGGCTGGGGTGAGTACTCTTAATTCCCACCTCTAACAACTTTTTTTCCCTTCCGTTCCAGCATCTTTTTTCCGCTCGCTGGTTGTATGTGCGGTTCAACCAGGAGCCAGAAAACAACTTCTTCTTTCCAAGTAATTATTTCTCTATTTTGCTGACTGGTTCTTGTTCAATTAGAACTGAAACTGTTCAACCATCATCACCTTATATTATCAGTTTAATTATATTCTTCTTCTCTTACCCTAAGCCTCATCACTCGATTTCCCTACCGTTGGCTGCTGTTCTTCCTGGATTATCTCTCGAGCCGGTTTTTCAAGTCGTATCTTCCCCCCACCAAGTCTGTCGCAATTCCTTGATACTGCGACCGCTATTCTCGAACCGCACCGGGGCTCTTTTTTATACTCTTACCATTCTATTACCTAGTCTCCTTCAACATGCGGCCCGAAATCGAGCAGGAGCTGGCTCACACTTTGCTGGTTGAACTTCTGGCCTACCAGTTCGCTTCACCGGTGAGATGGATTGAGACCCAGGATGTTATTCTCGCAGAGAAGAGGACAGAGCGAATTGTGGAAATCGGTCCCGCAGACACACTGGGTGGTATGGCGAGACGGACCCTCGCATCAAAATATGAGGCATACGATGCTGCTACTTCCGTCCAGCGTCAAATACTTTGCTACAACAAAGATGCGAAGGAGATCTATTACGATGTTGATCCCGTGGAGGAAGAAGAAGCGCAACCATCGGCAGAGCCTGCGGCCGGTGCCCCTGCTGCTGCTGCTCCTGCTGCTGCTCCTGCCGCTGCTGCTCCCGCGGCTGCCGCTCCACCTAGTGCCGGCCCTGCAGCAGCAATTGAGGACGCACCGGTTACGGCAGTGGATGTGCTGAGAACTCTGGTCGCGCAGAAGTTGAAGAAGAGCTTGTCGGATGTGCCCTTGAGTAAAGCCATCAAAGATCTGGTTGGAGGTATGTATTTGCCATCTCATCCGCCTCCACATCATTGCAAATGGATATTGATTTGGTTCCCTCTCACTACCAGGTAAATCCACTCTGCAGAATGAAATTTTGGGAGATCTCGGAAAGGAGTTCGGTTCGACGCCCGAGAAACCGGAAGACACACCTCTGGACGAGCTAGGCGCATCTATGCAGGCGACATTCAATGGACAACTCGGCAAGCAGTCTTCATCCCTTATTGCTCGCCTGGTCTCGTCGAAGATGCCCGGTGGCTTCAACATCACCGCAGTTCGCAAATACCTTGAGACAAGATGGGGTTTGGGATCTGGTCGTCAAGATGGCGTCCTTCTCCTTGCTCTCACTATGGAACCACCCTCCCGTATTGGCTCCGAGGCTGAGGCCAAGTCGTACCTTGACGATGTTGCCAACAAATACGCTGCCAGCGCCGGCATCAGCCTTTCGGCACCGGCAGCTGGTGGTGATAGCGGGGCAGGTGGTGGCGGCATGCTCATGGATCCGGCTGCGATTGATGCCTTGACCAAAGACCAGCGGGCATTGTTCAAGCAGCAGCTGGAGATAATTGCGCGTTATTTGAAGATGGATCTACGCGCCGGTCAAAAGGCTTACATCACTTCTCAGGAGTCTCAGAAAACATTGCAGGCCCAGCTGGACCTTTGGCAGGCCGAGCATGGCGATTTCTATGCTTCTGGTATCGAGCCGGCTTTCGATGCCCTGAAAGCACGCGTGTATGATTCTTCTTGGAACTGGGCACGCCAAGATGCTCTGAGCATGTACTACGACATCATTTTCGGCAGGCTCAAGGTCGTGGATCGTGAGATCGTGAGCCAGTGCATTCGCATTATGAACCGTTCAAACCCACTGCTTCTTGAGTTCATGCAGTACCACATTGACAACTGCCCCACTGATCGGGGTGAGACCTATCAGTTGGCCAAGGAACTTGGTGAGCAACTTATCGAAAACTGCAAGGAAGTCTTGGGTGTCGCCCCTGTGTACAAGGATGTCGCTGTGCCTACCGGACCCCAGACTACTGTCGATGCCAGAGGAAACATTGGGTACAAGGAGGTTCCCCGGGCCAGCGCTCGCAAGTTGGAACACTACGTGAAGCAAATGGCGGAGGGAGGCCCTATCTCCGAGTACAGCAACCGCACGAAGGTCCAGAATGATCTCCGCAGTGTCTACAAGTTGATCCGCAGACAGCATCGCTTGTCCAAGTCATCGCAACTTCAGTTCAATGCGCTCTATAAGGAAGTTATTCGTGCTCTCAGCATGAATGAGAACCAGATCATGCCCCAAGAGAACGGTTCTGGCAAGAAGACCGGCAGGAATGGTGTCAAGCGCAACGGCAGCCCCCGCGCAGGTAAAGTGGAGACCATTCCCTTCTTGCATCTTAAGAAGAAGTCCGAACACGGCTGGGATTACAGCAAGAAACTCACCGGTGTTTACCTGGACGTATTGGAATCTGCTGCACGGTCAGGTCTCACCTTCCAGGGCAAGAACGTCTTGATGACAGGCGCAGGCGCAGGCTCCATTGGAGCGGAAGTGCTGCAAGGCCTGATTAGTGGTGGCGCCAAGGTGGTTGTCACGACAAGCCGCTACTCTCGTGAGGTCACTGAGTACTACCAAGCCATGTATGCCCGCTATGGTAGCCGTGGCTCACAGCTTGTTGTGGTGCCTTTCAACCAAGGTAGCAAGCAAGATGTGGAAGCACTTGTCGACTATATCTACGACGCAAAGAAGGGTCTCGGCTGGGATTTGGACTTCGTTGTTCCATTTGCTGCCATTCCTGAGAATGGACGTGAAATCGACTCGATTGACTCGAAGTCTGAACTGGCTCACCGCATCATGTTGACAAACCTCTTGCGACTTTTGGGTTGCATCAAGACACAGAAGCAGAGCAACGGTTTTGAAACCCGTCCCGCTCAAGTCATCCTCCCCTTGTCTCCTAACCATGGTACTTTCGGAAACGATGGTCTTTACTCTGAGTCTAAGCTGGGTTTGGAAACTCTTTTCAACCGCTGGTATTCTGAGAACTGGAACAACTATCTGACCATTTGTGGTGCTGTGATTGGATGGACTCGGGGTACAGGTCTCATGAGCGGCAACAACATGGTTGCCGAAGGTGTTGAGAAGCTCGGTGTCCGTACCTTTTCCCAGCAAGAGATGGCCTTCAACTTGCTTGGTCTCATGGCGCCTGCGATCGTCAACCTGTGTCAGCTTGACCCTGTCTGGGCTGACCTTAATGGTGGTCTCCAATTCATCCCTGACCTGAAGGACCTCATGACCAAGCTTCGCACGGAAATCATGGAGACAAGTGATGTTCGCCAGGCAGTCATCAAAGAGACTGCAATCGAAAACAAGATCGTCAATGGAGAGGATAGTGAGGTCCTCTATAAACGGGTGATCGCTGAGCCTCGTGCCAACATCAAGTTCCAGTTCCCTAATCTGCCTAACTGGGAGGAGGATGTGAAGCCACTTAACGACAACCTGAAAGGCATGGTCAACCTGGACAAGGTCGTGGTGGTCACCGGATTTTCGGAGGTCGGACCCTGGGGTAACTCTCGCACACGCTGGGAGATGGAGGCTTACGGCAAATTCTCCCTTGAAGGATGTGTGGAGATGGCATGGATCATGGGCCTTATCAAGCACCACAACGGTCCATTGAAGGGTAAGGCCTATTCAGGATGGGTCGACGCGAAGTCTGGGGAGCCCGTGGATGATAAGGATGTGAAGCCGAAGTACGAGAAGTTCATCCTTGAACATTCTGGTATTCGGCTTATCGAGCCCGAATTGTTCAAGGGCTATGATCCCAAGAAGAAGCAGCTCCTCCAGGAAATTGTCATCCAGGAGGACTTGGATCCGTTTGAAGCTTCGAAGGAGACCGCAGAGGAATTCAAGCGTGAGCATGGCGAAAAGGTGGAGATCTTTGAGTTGCCAGAGTCCGGCGAGTACACTGTGCGCCTGAAGAAGGGAGCCACTCTCTTGATCCCGAAGGCCCTTCAGTTCGACCGCCTTGTTGCTGGCCAGATCCCTACTGGCTGGGATGCTAAGAGATACGGTATCCCTGATGATATCATCGAACAAGTTGATCCCGTCACGTTGTTCGTCCTTGTCTGCACTGCTGAGTCTATGCTTTCAGCTGGTATTACCGATCCGTATGAATTCTACAAGTACGTCCACCTGTCTGAGGTCGGAAACTGCATCGGCTCGGGTATCGGTGGTACCCACGCGTTGCGGGGAATGTACAAGGACCGCTACCTGGACAAGCCTCTTCAAAAGGACATTCTGCAGGAATCTTTCATCAACACGATGAGTGCCTGGGTTAACATGCTTCTCTTGTCCTCAACTGGCCCGATCAAGACTCCAGTCGGAGCTTGCGCCACTGCGGTCGAATCCGTTGACATTGGTTACGAGACGATTGTGGAAGGAAAGGCTCGTGTCTGCTTTGTTGGAGGATTCGACGATTTCCAAGAAGAAGGATCTTATGAATTCGCCAACATGAAGGCGACCAGCAATGCCGAAGACGAGTTTGCCCATGGTCGCACCCCGCAAGAAATGTCGCGGCCCACCACTACCACTCGTGCTGGATTCATGGAGTCTCAGGGTTGCGGTATGCAACTCATTATGAGTGCCCAGCTTGCTCTGGACATGGGTGTACCGATCTATGGTATCATTGCGCTGACCACCACGGCTACCGACAAGATTGGTCGCTCTGTTCCCGCACCCGGTCAAGGAGTTCTCACCACCGCGCGCGAGAACCCTGGCAAGTTCCCATCTCCTTTGCTGGACATCAAGTACCGTCGCCGTCAGCTTGACCTGCGTAAGAAGCAGATTAAGGAATGGCAAGAATCCGAGTTGTTGTACCTCCAGGAAGAAGCCGAGGCTATGAAAGCCCAGGCCACTGATGAATCTTTCGACGTCTCTGGCTACCTCCAGGAGCGCGCTCAGCACATTGAACGCGAAGCTATCCGCCAGGAGAAGGATGCCCAGTTCAGCCTTGGAAACAACTTCTGGAAGCAGGATTCACGTATCGCTCCTCTTCGTGGTGCTCTCGCCACCTGGGGTCTGACTGTTGATGATATCGGTGTTGCCTCATTCCACGGTACTTCTACTGTCGCTAATGACAAGAATGAATCGGACGTCATTTGCCAGCAGATGAAGCACCTGGGTCGGAAGAAGGGCAACGCCCTTTTGGGTATCTTCCAGAAATATCTCACTGGACATCCCAAGGGTGCTGCTGGTGCCTGGATGTTCAACGGCTGTCTTCAGGTCCTTGAAAGTGGTCTGGTTCCTGGCAACCGCAACGCTGATAACGTAGACAAGGTGATGGAGAAATTCGACTACATCGTTTACCCAAGCCGCAGCATCCAGACTGACGGTATCAATGCCTTCTCTGTCACTTCATTTGGTTTCGGACAGAAGGGTGCACAGGTTATTGGTATTCACCCCAAGTACCTCTTCGCAACCCTCGATCGGGCACAGTACCAGACCTACAAGGCCAAGGTCGAGGCGAGACAGAAGAAGGCATACCGCTTCTTCCACAACGGCCTGATCAACAACAGCATCTTCGTCGCGAAGGATAAGGCTCCTTACGAAGATGCCCAGCAGAGCAAGGTCTTCCTCAACCCTGATTACCGTGTGGCTGCCGACAAGAAGACCTCGCAACTCAAGTTTCCTGCCCAGCCCCCCAAGGCTGATGACAAAGGACTTGAGAGCACAAAGACTATGATTGAGTCGCTGGCTAAGGCTAATGCTTCTGAAGACTCGAAGGTCGGTGTGGATGTGGAGAACATCGAAAGTTTCAATATTGAAAATGAAACCTTCATTGAACGGAATTTCACCGCAAGCGAGCAAGAGTACTGCCAAAAGGCAGCGTCTCCTCGATCATCCTTTGCCGGACGGTGGAGTGCCAAGGAAGCTGTTTTCAAGGCCTTGGGTGTCAGCAGCAAGGGCGCAGGTGCCCCTCTCAAGGACATTGAGATCTCAAGTGACTCAACCGGTGCCCCCGTCGTCAATGTAAGTACTACTTTGTCATCGCCCCGCCGATAGGAAATCCCGACTAACTTGTTATCCAGCTTCACGGTGCTGCAGCTGAAGCTGCCAAGCAGGCTGGCGTCAAACAGGTCAGTGTCAGCATCAGCCACAGTGATACCCAGGCAGTCGCGGTCGCGGTCTCCAAATTTTAATGCGCTTGATGAGGAATAATGGCCTGAATTTATGTCATGTACCTTGAGTGTAATCTATCATGTCTCTTTCCTAGCCTCGTTAGACAGTATTAGATTGTCAATACATAACGTCTTTGATTCCAATGCTTGTTCAAGTGTTCACTTATCATCCTCTCTCCTCTGTGTTTGTTGCGCTGCTTGGTTCCGATAGGAGGTTCAATGTGTGGGTTGCTGACCTCACAGCGAACGCCTCAACTCTTACTCGGTTGTATTCCCACGCTTAGAAGAGCGTATTGAATCCATGATGGACAATTTCTCAAAGCTTACATGGGTAAACTTCAAAACTTTCTAAGGTACTATTAAGTAATGCAATGACAATTGAAGTGCAGTTATGGTGGATGATAGCTATCTACAACTACACTAGATAAATGCGCAATTCAATGTTCTACTTGCCTCCGGATGCTCGGCTCAGAGGACCCCAGTTCTCACGAGGATTTATCTGATACCGCACCAGTCGCTTCTTGGCCGTCTCCCTGCCCAATGCTTCATCGAATACAACCTCCAGCGTGCTAGGGTGCGGTCTGCCTGTACCATTGGGACTACGAGGAGCCTTTGTGTCCTGGGGGCCCTTCTGCGTTGTTCCCGGCTGTTCACGCTGGGGATCAGATTCCCTTCTCTTCCTTCCAAACGCTTGACGGGCACCGGAGCGATACAAGGCAGCTTCAATCTTGGTAACCATATCTTTGACATCCTTTGCCTCTTCTGTGACTGCCTGAAGCTCGGTCTTGAGAAGTGCCAGAGACGGGTCTTCCCCCTCACAGCCTTGGACATTCTCCCGGCTCTTGGACATAATGACAGCGCCGGGACTACCGGGCTTGAGGGCGCCTTCTCTGATGGGAGACTTCTGCCTCACCCATTCTCTCATTATCTCCCAGATCACCTCCCAAGGAGCATCGGTACGAATTGTATTCGGTCTGGCGTGGCTACGGGTTGACCGGTAGCCTAGGTGTCGAATAGCCCCACGCATAGCATCAATGGAAATCGTGGATGTATGCAAAACTTTGGATAAGGCGCTGAGACTGAAGTAGAAAGGGTATTCTTCCCGGGCGGCGGGGTCAAGCCGTGGGATGATTGCAGAATACTCGTTCACGGGGAGATCCCCACCGACTGTGCCAGTAGGTGTCTGATTGGCTTCGTCACTAGGAATTTCTAGATTCAGATCTTCTTCCATTGCTGTGGTCAACATTCCCTCGATCCGGTCAATGGTGTGATACACGTCCCTATCTGCCTGGGGAAGCATATCAAGGATCCTGCGGATGAAGTGAGCATTATGAAGAGGACCAGCCCACATAGGACCGCTGAGGTGAGTCCTAGAGCCACAATGGCCACAACGACTATCTGCTACCGGACCCTGAGCGAATCCGAAGTGGTAGAACGGATTTCCTTTCTTGTCCAGCTTCTGTTTCGTCTGGGTTATAGGCTGAGTCGACCAAGCGCCACAGCCAGCATCGCAGTTGTAGACCATCATCATGTTTCCAGAGATATACTTGACTTCAGCTGGGGAGCGATGGACACGGACGAACACTCGGGCATAAAAATCGATCGATAGGGACAGAAGCGGCTCAATCGCGAGACCATATTTCGCAGCGGAGGCTGCAAGCCCGTGCAGAATGAGACGCAGGCCACCTTCGTGGCAATGCGGTCCTTTCACTGGAATTCCGCCATATAGGGCGAACGACTTCTCGGGATACCCGTACGAGGCCCAGACACCTGCATCGGTACAGGTCACACAAAGAAGGCCGCCATCCTTGACTGCCTGGACCGCAGCGTCCATGAAAGGTGCAGCAGAGCCGTAAGGGTCCAGATCAATCACGTCAAATTTTCCTAGGTGGCTCTCGACAGTTGGGGTGTTGGCTTGTTGGTTTAAGAGACTGTACATGTAAGCGCGCGCATCCCCGGTGTTAGGACGGATCTTTTCGCCGAGACTGTTGTATTTGATGTTCGTCTTCATGGATTCAATTGCTGAGGGTGACAGGTCGTTTGCGACGACGCAAGAGGTGAAAGGTATCTCCGAAGCATATCGCAGGGCACGCAGACCTGTAGCCGAGAGGGCATCTAAAATCGTGAAAGACGGCGCCGTGTCCTGCTCCGCCTGCTGTGCTGCAGTCGGATTCCCTTGGCCTTGAGTCTGATCCTGCGTTTGTTCCTTGATATCGACCTCTTCTCTCTTGCGCTTCTTGCCCTTAGCTGAGTCGTTCGCCGCAGCCTTTTGCTTCCTCTTCTCGGCCTTCTGTTTCTTCAGGGCCAGCAAATGCTCCCCATATGCGCGAATGGCAAGGACACTAAGGTCCCGGTTGAACTGTTGGATAGGGTTGTAGAAGACTGATTGCGATTGCTCGTCAGCTTTGCGATCCCTTTTCGTACCGGGAGCCTGAGCCGGGGGGTTCAGAATGTACGCCAATCCTTCCTTCACTGCTCTGTACTCAGTGCCGTCATACTGTATCAATTGTTCAGCCATCTCCGCAGCCGATGAGCGGGTAGAGTAGACTCGGCGGAGTGGCGGGCGTTGGTGGAATCCTAGGGCGGTGCAACGGGCAATTGCGCGATCGCTGCGGAGTCTGAAGTGGGTTGAGAGGGCACGATAAAGGATACCAAGGTGTGGGCGCATGGACCCGGACTTTGAAAATCGACCTGGTGGTGACTAGGCTATAGGCTAGGCAATAGATGAACAGCAAGTCCTTCGTCTCTTTTTCTGCTTGTCGGAAACTTTTTTTGACTTCCGCCCGCCAACCTTTCCGATCAGCTAAGCACGGACCAACTCCCTACTATCTAACCACACCAATGTCATAACTATAAACTCAATTCATTCCCCTCTTCACATTCTATCAGAGCTGTCATTAACATTAATTCTTGCTTCTTGCTTATTATACAATCATATCGGCCGTTACTCCCGCCCCTGAAGTATTATGTGTCGAAGCACTAACCGCTAGACCAAAAATGATTTATCGCGTCTAGTCAGCCAGGCGACGGAGAGACGTGTGTCCTCCGAATCAATTGGGTCAGAGCCAGGACCCAATAACGGGGACCTGGCTATAGATTTCATTCCAGCCCTTGGCCTCCCAGCCATAACCCTGCCCTGTACGCCCGATGATGCCCAGGGCGCCTGCAAGCCATATGGATGCTCCCACCGCGGCAATGCCGTTGACCGTCCACCACATCTTCCTCTGTCGGCGGAGTCGTTGCTCACTTTCCGAGGCTCCCAGGTAACCCTCTAGGGAGCCCTTTTTCCGGTCACGTTCTTTCCGGACCGTTGTCACTCTCCAGCCCATCCATGCAGCCCAGCCGCCGACGAAGTGCCACACCCCAACGGCGACGAATAACAGATAGTATAGATTCCAGAGTGCGGGGGCCCGTGCAAAGCCGTGGGCCACATAACCCAGCCCGACTCCTGAGCTTCCCCCATCGACCATTAACGGAGTAATGCGGTTGACGAGCACATGGGCGCCAAGTAACGGAACCAACGAATATCCTAACCGAGCTTGGAGACTCATCCGAGGCCAAAACGTCAACGAGTGTCTCTGTGACCTTGTCTCAGCACCATAGAGTCGCGCCCGCCGTGCGGAGCGAATGTTGCGCAAAGCAATTCCGGACGCAATATGAATCAGAACAGGCGCGGTCAAGACGAGATGTTCGAGGCCCGGAGATTGATAGACGGGTCTGGTGAGAAGTAGGAAGCTCTCGCTATCAGGTACGGATCGAGTAGCCAGAGGGATGAGAGAGGTATTGGCCCAGTGCAATGCAAGGAATAGGGTTGGTGGATACGTCGAGTATCGTTGGAAGGCAGCCACTGGAGATATTGAGGTCATTGTTAGCTCCTAGGAACAACGTATATTCTTGCCATTATCAAAATAGCTTGCATATACTTAGCCATACACCAGGAATCCCAACTGTGTCCGCGAAGACCTAATTTGAGCGATGAGAACCGACCACCCCCGGCGATGGGCTCGCGTGCCGATGGCGGACTTGGTTCTCTGGGGAAGTATTCACCAGATTCGAGGTCTGGAAACTCATCTTGGACCGGCGATGGGTCTAGTTCTTGCATTGAAAATATGGAGCGCGTTTCGATATCCTCTGGTTTGGATGGCATGCTTTCTTTCGAGGCAGCCATGGCTCTAAAAAAGCACCGGGCCACCAGGTGCTATGTTATATATGTCCGCGCCAGGAGCCAGAAATAAGGCTGGTCAACTATTACGATCAAACCGGCTGCGATGGGGTTGTCTGAATTCAGAGCATGATCGTTTGAACAATAATTCGTCGCTGTGATTTGGGGCAGCAGATTTCCTTGGAACTTGATCTCATCGACACTTTCTTGGTAAAGAACTGCTAGACGATGATCCTCCGTATTAGAGGCCTCATGATTGGCCCGTTATGGTCGACCTCCGTAGTCACGGTATTGCACCGGTATTGACGGTATCTAATCGAACACCAGTTCAAGCTCCTCTTCAGCGGGCGGTGGTTTTCTTTCGGCAAAAAGTATCAACCTCAACGCGCAGTCGCTGATAGATGTATGCTACCTAACAAGTTTCGACAACCAGAGGCTCAAACCATCACCGCTCAGCGAGCAAGCAGCGAATCTGCAAACCCGTACACACGCTCTTTCACTGTCCGCGACAAAACCCTTTCCAAGCGTATCTGCGTACTCATAGAACGATGGCGCCTGCAAGTGCCCAGATTCCGAACATCTCCCCTATTGAAGTTATATCTTCATAGCAACAAGTTCCCAAATCTCAGCTGACCAATGCGTCTACATACACAGCGAGGCTTTACCAATCCCACTCCCAAGGTGCGATTCAGGGCTTAGTTTCAAGGAGCTCGAGGGATGTAAAGACCCGTGCTTTCATGCTAACTCAGGACCACCGCATGTCAAACTAGACCGAATCTGCGCGTTCCGCTCTGAGCTCCTTCACCTGCACGCTCTGCAACAAGTCTTACTCTCGCCATCCAGAGTACGAGGCCCATATTTCTTCATATGACCATCAACACCGCAAGCGTCTCCAAGACCTCAAGCAGTTATCCCGGGACCCCAATGCCGCCGAGAAGGCCAGAAGAGCCGAACGGAAGGCCGACGCCGAGGCCGGGTTAAGGGTCATCGACACACCCAAAGCTGCATCAGTATCTACTACGGGAACGGCATCTGGAGCAGGTGGAAGTACAGGGGGCGGGGGAGGGTTTAAAAAGGGAGGGTTCAAAAGTTCCTTCACCACTGTGAAAGGACCTGTGGCTCCTGCAGCTCCCACGAAGAAAAACGTCCTAGGCGGTGACGATGATGACAACGAAATTCCAGAAGCAGATGATGCGAGTCTGCGGCGCGCTCGGAGCCAATCGACGAAACGCGAAAATATGCAGGTTGATCAGGCGGAGAGCGATACTGATGAAGAGTACGACCGGGATGGGGGTGTGAATGGGGCGTATTACAATCCTCGAAATCCTACCGGTTGTTCCCCTGCGTGTGCTGGTGCTAGGAACGTTCCTCTAGAGACTTCTTTTGTCTGAAACGAGCATCATGCGGAGCACAGTGCGGATGTGGCGATCACACCGACTATGTACTGTGACGTCAAATGGCCGATCACTATCCAAGTTTCCTTTCCTAATGACTTGATGAGTCCAATACGTATGTGAATGATGCTATCCAGAAACGAGACATTGCAAGCATGGAGGTGGTTTCTCAACCGTCTCTCTCCTTAGCGGAGGGTCGATGTTCTGGTAATAGCAACGGCAGCGGAGGAGCAGGCCCGAATTCAGCGCGGGCTCGTTTGTGGTGGCACACGCCAATAGGAACAAAGCCAGATGCGATTCTGAGATCATGCTACGGAAATATACAACCATGCCCGAGCACATTAGCTTCTAAAAATGCAGAATAACGTTGATTGTGTTGTATAGTCGTACAAAATCCAAGGAAATAGGAGAGCGAGGTAATATGAGGGAAAAGGAGAAATGGCTGTAACAATGATAGGGTACTAGACACATGATTTTATTAATTCAGTTTTTCTTCACCGTCGGTTCATATACAACGGCTCATCCTTTACAGGCGCAACAGCTTGGCAGCCTGGCTGACGATGGTGTCCTCCTGGGGGAAGCTCATGTTCTCGAGACCAGCGGCGTAAGGGGTGGGGACCTCGGCACCAGTAACACGGACGGCGGGAGCAGTCAGGTAGTCGAAACCGTATTCCATGGAGAGAGCGAGGATCTCGGAGGAGACACCGAACATGGGGTAACCGGACTCGACGCACATGATGCGACCAGTCTTCTTGAGCGACTGGACAATAGTCTCAACGTCGAGGGGCTTGACGGAACGAAGGTTGATGACCTCAGCATCAACACCGTACTTCTGCTTCAGCTCAGCGGCAGCGTTGAGCGACTGTCCAACACAGCGGGAGAGAGTGACAATGGTCAAGTCCTTTCCGGGGCGCTCAATCTTGGCCTTGCCAATAGGAAGAACAAAGTCATCCTTCTGAGCGGCCTCGCTCATGGGGAAGGCCTGACCGTACAGCAGCCTATGCAAGAATTGTCAGACTCAAAAACATTCCACAGATACTCCGATACTTCCACGGGGCTACGTACTCGTTCTCAAGGACAACGACGGGGTTAGGGTCGCGGATGGCAGCCTTCAACAGACCCTTGGCATCCTCCGAGCTCCAGGGAGCGACAACCTTCAGACCAGGGATACTGCCGTACCAAGCAGAGTAGTCCTGGGAGTGCTGGGCGGCAACACCAGCGGCGAAACCGTTAGGTCCACGGAAAGTGATGTTGCAGGGCTGGATACCACCAGACATGTAGTGGGTCTTGGCGGCAGAGTTGATGATCTGATCGATAGCCTGCATGGCGAAGTTGAAGGTCATGAACTCGCACTAGAGATCGGACAGCAGGTCTTAGTATACTGTGTATTTTCCCTCTGATGAACGTTGAATTTCCAGAGGTAACAGCAGATCGAGGAACTTACAATGGGGTGCAGTCCAGCAAGAGCAGCACCGACGGCGAGACCACAGAAACCGGCTTCCGTGATGGGGGTGTCAATGACCCGCTTGGGACCGAAGCGGTCCAACAGACCCCTCGTTACCTTGTAACTATAATAGTAGAGCGAGTTCAGATATGCGATCCATGGACTGCAGCCAAGTCAGACGAGGGACAGGGTGCCATACGCTCCGTTGTACTGCGCAACCTCCTCTCCAAGAATGAAAGTCTTCTTGTTGCTCTCCAGCTCCTCGGCGAGCGCCTCATTCAGAGCATCACGGACAGTGACCTCCTTGGTGCCAGATTCCGTAGCATATCCCCGGAAGCGCAGGATTGAGGGCGCGCATGCGGTGTGAGGGCGAAGGGGAGCCGAAGTAAGGCGCGAAGAAAGCAGACGAGCTGCTGGGCGGAAAAGTCGGGGAGCAGCCATGGCCGGACTGTGAGATATATAATATAAGAAGAAGGAAGAGGAGAAAAAAAAGCAAGAGAAGAGGAAAGGAGAATTACTTCACGGAAATACCGGTCTGTTGGACAATTGGTATCAAAGGAAGAAAGAACAGCCGATGGGGAGGCTCGTCACTCTTTTTCGGGGGTTCGGGGAATCTTTTTCGTCGACGAAGGTTTCGGCGGAAGGTTGGTTTTTGGTGAGAAGCTTCGAAGGGACTTGTTGGGCTTAGCGCTGACTAAGCCGTGTTGCGGTTTTGCTCTTTCCTGACGGTCTCACCGGTCGCCTCCTTCCGTAGCGTCCGTTTTGTCTCTCTCTCTCGCTCTTTCCCTCTCTCCCTGGCGTCTTGTCGGGACCTTTCCCTCCGATAAGCACTTCTGGGTCCCCCCTTCCTATCTATCTGAACTATTCCGTTTATTTAGTTAGCGCCTATCCGTGATAAGCTTGGTGTCGGTGCGTAAACCATCAAGGTACTTACTCACTTATCCATCTACCACCACGGGGGTTGCATGGCTAACTGATCCGACTCTCTTTTCATCCTTCTCATAATTAGAGAGAGAGAGTTTACTTGCGTGTGTCATTCATTACATTAACTGCTCGTTGTCGGTCAACACCCCTGCTTCGTATTTAGATATTCAATTCACGATTTCTGCTATTATTCTTCTCAATATCATCCCTAAGAAAGCATGAGCATGAGCATGTCCAGCAGCTACTATATGCTCTTCTCTACATTAGTGACCTTTCTTCTATTCTTTATATCCCCCTTCGTTTATGCTGTACAACCGACTGCGCCCAAGCCCATCGAGGCTCCATTGCGTGACCTGAAATGGGGCCAGCTCAATTTCCTTCACACCACAGATACTCATGGCTGGTTAGCTGGTCATTTACAAGAGTATGGCGCTGAAGTCTTCTTCGGAGCCATTCCCAGGCCTTACTGATTTCCAATCCCTTATAGACCCTCGTACTCCGCTGACTGGGGTGACTATATCTCCTTCGCTACCCGCATGCGCGAGAAGGCAGAGTCTATGGGTGTCGATCTACTAGTCATTGATACCGGCGATAGAGTGGAAGGAAATGGACTTTACGACTCTTCAGACCCCAAAGGCATCTACATCTCTAAAATTCTGCGAGAGCAGCATATCGACCTGATGTCATCGGGCAATCATGAGCTGTATAAGGAATCCACAGCATCAGCTGAGTTCTTTACCACTGCACTCAATTTCGCCGGACACTATCTTGCATCAAACATCGACTTCTATGACCCACGGACAAACGCTTTCAGGCCATTGGCACCTCGCTTTACGAAGATCGTCACCAAGCAATTGGGCATCCGCATCGTGGCCTTTGGATTTCTCTTCGACTTCAAAGGAAATGCTAACAACACTGTCGTGCGGCCTGTGAGGGAGACAATAAAGGAGGCATGGTTTCAGGAAGCTATCAGGGACCATGAGGTGGACCTCTTCTTGGTAATTGGTCATGCCCCTGTACATTCGGAGGAGTATTGGGACATATGGCGAGAAATCAGATCTCTTCGCTGGAGTACACCCATCCAATTCTTTGGCGGCCATTACCACATCCGTGACTACGCAAAGTATGATCGGATGTCCTACGGCTTGGCCAGCGGTCGCTTCATGGAAACGATCGGTTTTATGTCCATTAGTGGCCTCCCGACCCACCGTCAGCCCGGACTGTTCGCCTTAGCGTCCTCCCTGTGGCCATGGGACCGTTTCCATTTCAATCGAAAATATATCGACAATAACTTATTGTCATTCTATCATCACACTGGCCTGAATGAGACCACGTTCCCCACGGAACATGGACAGAACGTTTCCCAACTCATTGAGGAATCCCGAAGCGCTCTTCAGCTGGATGAAGTGTACGGGTGTGCTCCTCGCGATCTGTTCATGTTTCAAGTGAAATATCCAGGCGAGGGTAATATTTATACCTGGCTGGAGACTGAAGTGCTACCCGTATCCGTGAGAGATGAATCTCGTGCTGGGAAGCCAGCCGTTGTTATAGTCAACACCGGTGCCATCCGCTTTGACATCTTTAAGGGTTCTTTTACGAAGGATAATACATATATTGTCTCCCCGTTCACAAGCGGCTTTCGTTATGTGAAAGATATCCCTTACTCCCGAGCCTACCGTCTTGCCGATGTGCTAAACCGGGGACCGGGAATCTTGACTGAGGGCGACCAATTAGACAATTTGACTTGGCAGCTTGCTCCCCCTGAGCAATCAGCGTATACCCGTGGTGTATTTGGCAGCAGTGGTAGCCGATCAAGCGCTGGCTTCCTTACCAACCAAGTCCCATTCCTGAGTAGTGGAGATGCTAAGCCTGACCTAATTCCCGGATACACTACCCATGATGATGGAGGCAAAGATGGCGATGACACCATTCACTCGCCGATGGACTTCTTCCGGGTGCCAAATGTTATCAGGGGAACACCTCATTGGGGTGCATCTGAACCCCCGGAAATAGTAGACCTGGTCTATATTGATTTCATCGAGTCTAACGTGGCTGCAGTGGCCCCATACGCCGGTATTGGTGCAGACTTTTCTCGCGACAGCGACGTCTATATGCCAAATACAACATTGACCGGCTTGATAGAGGACTGGATAAAAGGAAACTGGCCCTGCGAGCAGGTATGAGCGTTCACCGTGAATCGCCTTTCAGTTGGTGGCTGGCGTATACATGCAAATTGTGCAATGACGACCAATGGGCCACTATTTCCTTAGATGTGTTCTGAGTACCAGCGCACAAGCAATGAAACTAGCTGAGTTTTAGATAAAGAATACTAGGGGGTAAGTGGGGTCTTCCCACTTGACTGGTAGAAATAGCTACGGATAAATTGTACTAGCTATCCATCAACCGAAATCGTTCGACAGCCAAGAAAGCGTACTGTACAGATTCATATTTATCGGAACACTCGAGTTGGAAGATTAGCTTTTAGCTAGTTCATTCCTGTTCCTCGTATCTGAGCAAGCCCTTGCCGCTGCGGTAACCGCTGAGGGTTTCCTGCACGCCTGCTACAAGCTCGGAGCCCTCCGTGTCCCATTTCCATTTGAACTCCTCAACGGGGATATCCTTAAACCTACCAGCCCGTGTCAGCTGCAGTACATCATTGATGGTGTTTTCCTTCAGCTGCGGATTCTTGTCGCCCCATTTGCTAACCCAGAAGCCATCGAAAACGAGGTTCTTGAAGATCAACAATCCCGACGGCAGAGAAACTGGCTGCTTCGACATGGCCCCGTAGGTGACCAGATGCGAACCTGGTGCGAGTGTTTTTGCCAGTGCGGTGGCACTCTTTCCACCCACACAGTTCAAAGCGAGGCGGATGGGCTCCTTCCCCTTGCGCGTGAGCTCATGTACAACGTTCCTGAATTCGCCTGAAAGCAACTCGGCCTCTGTGACCACCGCAGTCGCACCGAGATCTGTGAGTTCTTTCTTCAGAGCTTCTGTCTCCTCTGGAGTCTTCCGTTCCCGGACGACATTGAGGGTCTTGATACCCCACTCTCGTGCAAGCTGAATAGCAGCGCGTCCAACACCACTGTTTGCCCCGTTCTGGATCAACCAGTGCTCTCCGGCACGCATCCAGTCCCAGTCGCAAAAATCTTTAATCATGCGGTAAGCTGTTACTGGGTTGACACTAACCGTGCTGATCTGAAGTGGGGTCAAGCCGTCCTTGTTTTCAATTTTAATCAACTGCGATTCATCCAGCTGAGCATGAGTGCGCCAGGTGCCCTGTCCAGTCTGTTTCATGACAACCCAGTCACCCTTGCTGAGGTTTTTCACTCCAGAGCCGGTGGACAAAACCTCGAATGCGCCCTCATTTCCAGCGACAGCAGCCGGCTCCTGCGTACCGAGTGTCGATTGGAACGGTGGCTTGCTCGGGTATACACCCTGGATCTGATTCACGTCGGCAGGATTCAGCGGCGCAGCGAGCAGGCGGAGATTGACTTGAGTACCATGGGGCGCGGAGATGGAGTGCTTGTGAAGCCTGGATGACTGTCAGATACCTTGTCCCCTTGTGCAATAGCAGGGTCGCTGAAAAGTAGGATCCGACGCGGTGCGAGGACTTACTGTAGGACGTCCTTGGGCTCTCCGTAGCGCGAGTAGATGAGAGCCTTCGATTGCGTATACCCGTAGACTGAAATCCATCTTTTATCCCCAATCTGAGTATGAGGATATGCTCCTTGCAATTGGCGCTTGCTCACCGAGGCTAATTGCGATGCAGCTCCAATTCTGATGGAGCACGCAGCGTGGCTTCCGGAAGCCCTCACCGCGGACCGAATCATACCCCCAGACATCATTGTAACCACAGTATACTGGTATAGTCAGATTAGTCTGGTGAGATGAGAGAGAGGATGAAGTCTTCACGACGATGCGGTCGCGAGGAAATTCCTGATGACGTCGTCCCTGCAGCCCTCGGGCCGACGGAGATGAAGACGCCGATTCGGGTATTCATTTTGGCCCTCTGGATTGACAGAGGGGGATGAGTTCTATCCTTGGATATTTACAGACAATCATAAACGCAGATGCAAGAGACATTGCTACCAAGACTAACCCATGTCATTCCTGAGTGTGCGGCAGTGAGTTTGGTCCTTGTTTACTACGTCAAGTCCCTACTCAGCAGGAGCTGGAGCTTCGAGAAGCTCTCGAGTACCGGTATGGTACCGTACAGTATGATACCATGGAGAGAAAGCACTCACCGCCCTGTCTCGCTCACCGCCCGCGGGGATGTCCGCCGCATACAATCAATCGATCAATGAATCGATCGGTTTTCTAGAAAGCTTCCATTGTCTAGGTGGTACCCTTTTTGTATAGAGTTACACACCTCAATGTCGCTCTTGCGCGAAGCCGAGAAGTGCTTGGCTAACCAGGGCTCTCATGCGGCTCTAAATGCGCTAATCACCACTCTACATCAGTCAGGGCAATGGTTGGAACGTGTGAGAGATGCGGATGCGCGGCGCACCCGGGGTGAGTATGAAGGCTGCATTGCAACCAATCCTCGCTTTCTTCAGAGCTAACAAACTCGCTTCTCCAACTAGGGACGCCCAAATCCGAGGTAGACGGCCTGTTGGTCGCCGTTAAGGACAATATATGCACACGCGATCTTCCAACAACATGCGCTTCAAACGCTCTGGATAAATTCGTCAGTCCGTTTAACGCGACAGTTGTTCAACAATTGGAAGATGCAGGTGCCGTCGTGGCTGGCAAAGCCAATCTCGACGAATTTGGAATGGGATCCCACTCTATACATTCGAACTTTGGTCCTGTCAAAAGCTCGCGCCGTGACCTGCATGCCGAGTATCTTTCGGCCGGTGGTAGTTCGGGTGGAAGTGCGGTTGCTGTTGCGACAGCCCAATGTTATGCGTATGTAACTCTCCGGATCAGCCTTGAATCATAGGGCTAGGAACGGCTTGGCTTAACATTGCTGGAATATTTACAGAGCGTTGGGTACTGATACAGGCGGCTCCGTGCGATTGCCCGCCGCATATACGGGAACAGTCGGCTTCAAGCCTTCTTATGGGCTAGTCTCTCGCTGGGGAGTAGTTGCGTACGCCAACTCACTAGATACGGTCGGAATACTGGGAAGAGACGTGGCCAGCGTTCGCCGTGTCTTCGGTATGTCTTGACTTTGTCGAATTCCTCCTGTCTCGCTGCGTCTCGATTTGCTAACCCGTGCTCGCAACATAGGCGTGGTAAACCAGCATGATTCACGCGACCCCACTAACCTTTCTTCCTCCAGTCGGTCGCGGCTAGATTCACATCTTAGGATGCCTGCCTTGGCGTCACGGACAAACTCTCCCCTCAGGATAGGAGTTCCAGTCGAGTACAACATATCAGAGTTGTCTCCATCTGCGCGACATGCGTGGTCTCGCTCGCTGGCCCATTTGCAGCGACAGGGCCACAGCATCCAAACGGTCTTCCTTCCAACGACTAAACTCGCGTTGTCGGCATACTATGTACTCGCGCCTGCTGAGGCATCCTCAAACCTGGCCAAGTATGATGGCGTCAGGTACGGGAGCCGCCCTGAAGCACCAGATGGGAATGCATCGTCAGAAAGTTATCTATATGCGAAAACACGAGGTGAAGGTTTCGGCTCCGAAGTCAAAAGACGGATCCTGCTCGGGGCATTTAGCCTAAGCGCTGATGCTATGGATAACTACTTCATTCAAGCACAGCGGGTTCGCCGCCTTGTTCAACATGATTTCAACACCGCATTCAGGGCATGCCAACCCCTGATTTCTTCGCAACTGGGATCAAAGTCGGATTCTGCAGACGCTGGTGTAGACGTTCTCATTTGCCCAACAGCGCCGTCATCACCACCACGCATTTCAAGCCTTATCGGACCCGATGCGACAGCTTCGCCCTTGGAGGCATATACAAATGATGTTTTTACTGTGCCTGCTAGTCTGGCAGGCCTTCCGGCCATATCTGTACCGGTCACTACAGAAAGCGCTGGTGATGCCGAGGATGGAGATTTGGCTGGAATCCAGGTTATTGGTCAGTACGGTGATGATGAGCTTGTGTTGAAGGTTGCCGAGATGCTCGAGGGCAGGCACCTATGAAAAACTTTTGTCTCCATAAATGCGAATACCCCAGACTCCATTCATAGATGTCTATATGTATACAAATTAAAATGTATAAACTAGAGAGTCTCCTAACAGGTGTCGCTGTAGTTCGTATAAAACCTTGCAAACTGAGATGTGCTCGGGATTCGGAGCGCAAAGAAAAGAAAACTATTGCAGACTAGTATATTATGTATACTTGTACAGAGTTCGAAGTCGTGATATCATTCTATCAGCCCCGTAACGTGCCCTGGTTAACGGGTCGATCATTCCAACACCGACCTCCCTAAGGCATGGCCGGTGTAATAGATTGGGTTAGGGATGCTAGACGTAATCACGTAACCAGTGGCCGAGGCGTTGACGGTATGGCGTTCAAGACATCTCAACATCTCCATCACCAGTTGACGCGTCGGGTATTGTAGTCTGAGGTGCCTCTGGGACCGGGGCATCGGCGCTCGTGGTGTCTTCAAGCGTGGTCTGGCCTGAATCTAGGTCCATGACACTCCCGGCTTCGTTGCCATTGCCAGCGGGATTAGCAGCAGCCTCGGTTTGACCGTCGGCAACCGGAGGAATAGCGGACTCATAAGCCGCACTGACACCACCTTTCAACACCTCGGAGCCACCAACTGCCCCAGTTCCAGAGCCGTCGAGCTCTGCGTTATTGACAACGTTGCCGTCTACTCCACCCCAGACGCACATCGCCTCAACCTCGTCCACGATATCTGCAACTATGTCCTCAACTATTTGCTCATTGAATCGTTCGCCAATTCCCCGAATTGGCTCTCCGTTGTCTGTATGAGATGGCGGGCCCACCCACCATGGCCCGTCGAAGCGGCATTCAACCGCGCCTCCGCCGTAGCAGCTGACAGCGGGGTAATAACCGATCATTCCATCATCTGCGTTCTCGCGCTCACCGATGCCCAAGTTATTCGTGCCATTGGCAAGTCGGCTGGCCGGTGGTAAGAAAGCATACAGTTCTTCGAATGGAGTGCCCATCTTTACACCGTTCTTGTATATTGTGATGCTTGAACCGGGTAGAGTTCGCAAGGATGCATCCTCAGCATTGAACGGAGATGGAGGCCCAAACGTAGGTGTTTCTTTGAGATTAAATGCGTAATCGCGTAGCTGTTTTGTTGGAAACACGTTCGATTGTTGCCAACAAAAGTCTGATTTGTAGTGGAAAGGAATGCGGTCACGGACTATATTCGTGACTGACGGGGCTTCTGAGCTCGGTGTTGAAACCTCGCCATCCGCACCTGACTCATAAGTTCCCTCTACAACTTTTTTGTGAAGAGAGAGTGGCGGGAGGGTGATCAGTAGGCCGATAACATCTCCCTCACGAATGGATTCGCCTTTTGGAAAGAAGTACTCGCACCGCATCCGATTGACAACCTCGCCATTCACATCACGAATACCGTATCCATAACAGTCGACGCCTACGTTGGCATCGAGGTCTGCCTCCCTTCGTGCGAAACCGAGACGTACATGTCCCCTGGACGGTAAATTTCCATTGCTATTTGAAGATGGAGCCGATGAATTATTCATAACACCACTGACGATGCGCGCTTCGTAGTAATAAGATCCCTCGCGCGCGCAGACATTGGCGCGTGCAGTATGCCAAGGTTCGTTAGAAGTAACTGCGAGAGCGTCTTTACTGAAAAGTATGGCAGCTGGAGAGTCTTCGAAGCTGAAGCGGGCATGGTAAGGCTGAACATCAGTCTGGCGGTATTTGATATGCGGAAAGCTGGGGTCGGCTATGGCGTAGCTATAACGAAATCCATTCTTGTTGGTGAGCTTATCGACGATCTCAAAGAAGTCCCAGCTTTGACCGATAACGTCTGATGTTTTTCGGTTGACAAAATTCAGCTGCCGGGGTTGTGGAGGTAACAGATCGGATGAGCGAGGCTCTGCCAGCAAGAGAGGCCTTAGTATGCTGAGTTCTGAGCTGGGAAGTGCAGTGTTTTGGACAGCAACTGCTCGCTTCTTCGGTGGCATGCTTTCCTGATCCAGGCCCTTGGCCTCACGCTTTTTGCGGCTGTCACGTTTGGTACGCTTTGACTTCAATCCATCGGCTTGTGCAGGGGCATTGCTAGCAGGTATAGGAGAAGATCTCGCATTAGAATCAGGTAAGGAACCGGCGAAAAATGGTGTTCCTCCAGGAGGCAAGATCGGAGAGTTCAAATTAGACGAAGGTGCAGAAGACCCAGCCGGTTGTGTGGAAGCCATTGTTGATCGACTCAAAAAATGCAATGTTGAGTGCGAGAGTTTATAGGCCCGGGGCAAAATCAGATAGGATAGACGTCAGTGTGGAATACTTGTTGATGGGAACCCAACAGTCCGGTGTAGGTTGCGCAAATGACTCGGTATCGGCAATGACAGGGAAAAGCCAGTCAGATATACTGTTACCACAGCTTTGTCGAATTAAATGTACAGGTCTCGGAGGGGAGTGACTCTAGCAAGAGTGACCAGAAGCCTCGATATGCGATGAGCGGAGGTGATGTTACAGTTTCCAGGATAACCTGGGGTCGCAATAACGCCTGTGGGAAAAGAAGCAGAAGGTCAGAATTAAATATGAATCTGTGTGAAACCAGAGCTGTCTTTGTATCTTCATTGTGGGTGTCGGAGCTGAGCCTCCAAGGGATATTGAGATATGTACCATGCCCTGAACACCATATAGAAAGTTGGAGATGAGGAACGCGGAAGTGGGTTCGGAGTGCCCTGGGACTTACCACAAGGGCTGCTGGTCGACACGACTTAGATTAGCCAGCTGTATTTATGAAATAGACCGCAGTCAGTTTATTAAGCAGTCGTATAAGGTCAAATAGTCGTTGATTGAACTCTTCTTGCAAGCTTCAAGGCCCGTCCTGCATCACATGCCTGTTGTTTATGCGCAAGTTGCATGCGACGAGCGGAAAGCAATCTTGTCGCCGATTAAAGGCGGTGGGCTACAGTATTGCCGGCAGGTGTCGAGGGCCAAGTGGTGCCTTGAGATAAGAGGGGTAAAGGCGGTAGAAGATATCATCCAATAAAAGATAGCATGCATAAAGCGGTGAGGACTGACTCCGCTTTGGCGACGCCAAAAAAAAGAGCTCGACAAAAAATTTGAATCACATGACCTGGAAATTTACACACATTTTCTTGGAGGTTGATACCCGAGAGAGAGACGATCCACGTTCGCAGTGCCTATTATCCGGTGATTAGGTGGATTCGGTGCTAGCTGGAGCCTTTTGATATCTTATAAATCTCGGCTTCTAATACACACATCCAAAGGGGCACCGTCACCATGCCCAAGGCAACATCCTCTCGCTCCGCCGCCGGCCGCCGGCACAATCCTCTAGCTGAGGATTATATGACTGCTGGTCATCTGAGAACTCAATCGGCCAAGAAGTCCAGTCGCAAGTCTCGTGAGGGAGACGAACAAGAAGATGGGGAGCGCTTCGTTGATGCGAAGATGTCCCGGAAGATCCTGCAAATCGGACAGGAACTGGCTGATGAGGATGCTGAAGAACAAAGAGCCACAGCAGGCGCTGCTGCTGATATGACGAACGCAGCCTTTGATTTTGAGTCTCGCCTGGAAGGCGATGAGGCCTTTTCCGATGACGAAAAATTCCAAGACGACCAATGGGACGACGAAGAGGAAATTGAGGAAGTTGTATGTCACTGGAATCTTTTAATAATCTCTGGGAACCCTTTTGCTGATATATCGATTAGGAGGTCGACCCCGATGACCTTGATATGTTCAACAAGTTCATTCCTGCAGGCGACGAAGACCCGATATTCAACCCCAGTGGACCTGAAGCCGAAGGTCAGACTAGGAACCTAGCCGATCTTATTCTGGAGAAGATCGCGGAACATGAAGCGAAGCAGGGCGGGGAGAGCGGCGGGCCCTTCATTCAGGGTGGTGGATTACCGGAGGATGCTGTTCAAATACCCGCGAAAGCGGTGGAGGTATATGAAAAGTGAGTACAGATTGCGCCGTGTTGCGGTTCACGCAAGGCTAATCGAAAATCAAAGGGTCGGCATGATACTTTCTCGCTACAAATCTGGACCTCTTCCGAAGCCCTTCAAGATCCTTCCTTCCGTGCCCAACTGGCCCACCCTTCTCGATATTACACGGCCTGAGTCTTGGACGGCCAATGCTGTCTATGCCGGTACCAGAATCTTCATTTCGTCGAAGCCAGCAGTCGCACAGGAGTTCATCGCGACAGTGCTCCTTGACCGTGTCCGGGAGGAAATTCACGAGACCAAGAAGCTCAATGTCCACACCTACAATGCGTTGAAGAAAGCGCTTTACAAGCCCGCCTGTTTCTTCAAGGGCCTACTCTTCCCCTTGGTGTCGAGCGGAACCTGCACACTACGAGAAGCCCACATTGTCTCTTCTGTCATTGCACGCGTCTCTATCCCGGTCTTGCACTCAGCTGCAGCATTACTCCGCATGTGTGATCTCGCTGCCGAACAGTCGTTGCGCTCTTTGGAAAGTACCGGTGCAGTGAACATGTTCATTCGCGTTTTCCTGGAGAAGAAGTATGCGCTTCCCTACAAGGTGATCGACGCCCTCGTTTTCCACTTCCTGCGCTTCCGTGCTACCGACAATGATGCCATGATGACCGATGGATCCCGTGAAGCCAACAAGGTTTACAAGCTTCCTGTCCTTTGGCACCAGTCTCTGCTGGTGTTTGCGCAACGCTACCGCAATGATATCACCGAGGATCAGCGTGAGGCGCTTTTAGATTTGCTTTTGGTCCGTGGACACAAGGATATCGGACCCGAGGTCAGGCGGGAACTGCTGGCAGGTAGAGGACGAGGTGTGGTTGCACCAGACCCGGAAAACCAAGGTGCTATTGATGCCGGTGATGATACGATGGATGTCACGTTATAGACGAAATGCTGCGGGACCGCGTTAGGAGTGTAAACTGGGAGGCGAGACGAGGTGCCCCCCGGTGACTTCGAAAAATTTGCATCTTGCTATGATTCAATCACGAGTCGTGACCGGCATGGGCGTTATTTTTGGGCTATTGAATTGTTACATCCATTTCTTTTGTTTCTTAGGCACATACTATTCCCACGGTTACACATGAGTTTGGCAGCTAGGTGCTTTCACTCGAGCACAGTAAAAGGTAGATAAAAATCCACCCTTTGGATAGAAAACGAGGGGGTGAACACAATTTGTTGTCACGTACAGCATTGTTTTCATAAGCGCATGCCACCAATCATTCATACATCATTCCTACGTTCCGACGGAGTGCAACAAAGCGCGAAGGGGGCGGCCCCAAACCTGACAGGGCTGTAGGATTTCTAGAAGCGTTATTAATTAAGTACGGGATGCTTTTTGCTCCCTCTCCCCCACTCCCCCTGTCTCTCGATAAGTGTCTATATTGCGTCGGAGCTAAGATCAATCTAACGGCGAAGGGAGACCGTCGGACTTAATTATTTAGATATCAGGCCATGACCCGAATAGTACCGTGTATGCGCATTGCGCAATAGTTAGCCCGTCGAGGGTGACCCCCGTGTTTCTGGTACATTCCACCCGCTAACCTAGTCGGTCAAGGAATGCGGGAAATTGAATAACAAGTTCCAGACCCCAAAGATATTGGCGCTCCAATGATTTCCCCTGCCACGCCCACAACATTGGAAGCCCCCTTCTGGCCCCATCTTTCACACCCTCCGTCTCTAAGAATGGCGCCACGGTGGATCAAGTTCCACGGATTCACTTTGTCTTATCACCAATGAACTGCGCCAACCACGTTCTTTGCCCCCTGGAGACTCATCAACCTAGCCCTGGATGCCACACTCAAAAGGGGTGCACAATAAGAGTCCAGACGCGTTCACAACATGAATGGTAATTACTGATCACATCAATGGAAAATGAAATAAAGCCTCCCCAATCGAAAAACAGTTATGACTACACACTACACACAAAAGAGCGAAAGCAAAGGCTGTATGTAGTACAGAATAGAACTACTATCTACTAAAGCTTGCGGATTTAATTGCCGGACGAAGTAAGACATCGGCGGGGATCGTGTTCAAAGAGAGGCAGTGCGAGAGATAAAAATGGCACAGGCATCATCGGAAGAATAATCACCGTGGGGAATTGGGCTAGAACAAAGTGGAATGGAGTAAAGTCCGTCAATCATCTATCTAGTATCTACGTACCTTTCTCCAAGGTATCTACGGAGTATGATCCGTAAGATTGCGAGTTGAGACCACAAGAGGGGCGTAGGGAGCCACTGGGGGAGGGTTCCACCTTGAGAGCGAGACTTGTCGCAGGTAAAGAGGGCTTTGAGACGGAAGGTGTGAAAGATGGGGCCAGAAGGGGGCTTCCAATGTTGTGGCAGGAGGAAACACACTGGGGGGGTTGTCTCTCTCTCTCTCCCTTCGCAGTCCCTCCCCTCCCCAAGCATTTGGCTTACAGAACGTACTGTGTAAAGTTACGGGGAACCATGGTGCCTGGAGTATTTACCGTACGGTCATTTGGGGCGCAAAGGGGCACATTCACCCAACCGGACATTGCACAGGGGCGTAATGGGTCTGTAACGGTTACCGGAACTTGGCTGACGACGATGACTCCGCCCCCTTACTTGCAGGGAGGCGGCCTGATCTGACCACGTTGGCCTTTTAAAGAGTCGCTCACTCCCCCAGCTCTCACAGTCGATCAGGAAATCGTCCTCACTCTCATCCTTTTATTCTTTCTTGGTTATTGAGGACACCTGTCCTTCTTGGCCCCATCTCTCTTGTTGTCTGGTACACTTGACCCCAGGCACCACTTGGCCAGGCCTGGCCCCCCCAGCTTCCCCCGTTATGACACCGTGGCCTGTGTTCCTGTGACACGGGCAAACCTCCACAATCAAGCTGTGTCGACCTACTTCACCGTCCTCCCTTGCAGTGCGGTTTAAGATAAGGCTCATAGTAATCTGATTGATCCACAATCAAAGATCAATCACTTGTCACGCTTGCAATAATGGAAGAAGCATTCTCTCCAGTTGACTCCCTCGCCGGCTCCCCGACGCCTGAGTTGCCATTGCTGACAGTGTCCCCGGCGGACACGTCGCTTGACGACTCGTCGATGCAGGCAGGGGAGACCAAAGCCGAAGAGAAGAAGCCTGTGAAGAAGAGAAAGTCATGGGGCCAGGAATTGCCTGTCCCGAAGACTAACTTGCCTCCGAGGTAAGACATTTAGATTCATATATATATCTATATCTATTCACATGATGCTAATTCGACATCCAGAAAACGGGCCAAGACTGAAGATGAGAAAGAACAACGTCGTATCGAGCGCGTCCTTCGTAATCGTGCGGCAGCACAAACATCACGCGAGCGCAAGAGGCTCGAAATGGAGAAGTTGGAGAATGAGAAGATTCAGATGGAACAGCAAAACCAGTTCCTTCTGCAACGACTATCCCAGATGGAAGCCGAGAACAATCGCTTGAACCAACAAGTCGCTCAACTCTCGGCTGAGGTCCGGGGCTCCCGCGGCAACACTCCCAAGCCCGGCTCCCCTGTCTCCGCTTCTCCTACTCTCACCCCCACCCTGTTCAAACAAGAGCGCGACGAAATCCCTCTTGAACGGATTCCTTTCCCCACACCCTCTATCACCGACTACTCCCCTACCTTGAGGCCTTCCACTCTGGCTGAGTCCTCCGACGTGACACAACATCCTGCAGCGGTGTTGTGCGACCTGCAGTGTCCGTCGCTGGACTCGAAGGAGAAGGAAGTGCCCTCTCTCTCTTTGACGTCGGCTCAAACCCTGAACCTCACGCTGCCGATGATCTTGCAGCTCCTCTTTCTGACGATGACTTCCACCGCCTATTCAACGTTGATTCACCCGTTGGGTCAGATTCTTCAGTCCTTGAAGACGGGTTCGCCTTTGACGTTCTCGACGGAGGAGATCTATCAGCATTTCCATTTGATTCTATGGTTGATTTCGACCCCGAATCTGTTGGCTTCGAAGGCATCGAGCCGCCCCACGGTCTTCCGGATGAGACTTCTCGCCAGACTTCTAGCGTGCAACCCAGCCTTGGCGCGTCCACTTCGCGATGCGACGGGCAGGGCATTGCAGCTGGCTGTTAGCGAGCAGTTTCGCCAGGGAGATGCATCGGCTATCGATGGTAACGGAGTCCAATGGAGCTGGGAGTCCTTGTTGACCTTGGCGTGGACGATAGACCTACTCGAAAAGCCGGGACGACGCAAACGAATCTTGAGCGGTTTGAAATCAGCGAAAACTGGACGGCGAAGTAATATTGGCAAGTCTCAAAGGAGTACACGGAGTTCATGGAGTTCACGAAGCACCCAAGAGGCGTTGACGTCTCTCCTGATGGGCAAGCATAGTTGAGGTTCCGGCTGTAAATTATCATAAATTCTTATAATTCTCTTTTAGATTTTCAATCCAGCAGTTAATAGTCTGCTCATCATTTCTCTTTCGCTTGTTTTGACCGACAGGTGACTAGGAAAATCAGTTTCTGAGCCCGTTAGATTTGCAAGTAGCTGGGCACCATAGATAGTCTTGTAGCTACCACATCAATTCTTTAGGCATCAGCGGTACTACTTCACTACCATTTTTGTCAATTGTAATCGGCATGCAGGTTGTAGTGGCACCTCCGCGCGCAGCGGATACGGCGATCGGGATGACGTTGCCACGCAGTCCCCCGCCCTCCCATCTAGACTCTGGCTGTCTCTCCATCGGGGCTGAATGTTGCCTCCCGCTCCCTATCTTTTGACCCCAAACTTCCTATCTCTTCCATGCGCCCAAGCCTCACTTTCTGCTTAGATACCCTTTTGTGCCCACTCCATTTTTTGTCACCTGTTCCCTCAGTCCTAGAACAAAATGGTTCGGAAGGATCCTATCTTTGAAGCCCGCACCAATGTCAAGGTAGGCGGTGCCGCATTATTCCCCCTCTCTGCGGCAACATTTCAGCGTCTGCCCGCTTATCAACGCACCCTTGTCTGAATAACTGTCAGTTGGCTAATTCTATATCATTGTCCACCTTTTAGCTACACTCTAATCGACTGAAAAAGGAGGCCGCCCGTGCGGAAGCGACCTTCAAATCTGAGAAGGCTAAGGCTGACAAGGCCATGAAAAACCGCGAATTTCAGATCGCCCGCATCCATGCCGCTTCTGCCGTACGAGAAAAACGCAGACAGGTCACCCTCAAGGCGGAGGCTGCCAGAGCAGATGTCATTATCAACGAGCTCAAGGCTGCGCAGAGCACTCGGGACACGTCTCGGACGCTTGCATTGGCATCACGGGGCCTGGATGCTGCCTCCAAGAGTGTAAATCTTGAGAGCTTGGTTTCCCATGCGAACAATTTCCTGGCGCGCTCCGAAGATTTCAAGATTGCTAGCAGTGCGATCGAGGATGTTGCGCAAGGGATCTCTATGCAGGAGAATGGCGCAGAGGGTGAAGCCGATGTGGATCGCCTGATGGAGCAACTTGCTGATGACGCTGGGGTGGATCTCCGGATGGCTTTGGAGCAGGATGCTGCTGCTGCTCCTAAGGAGGAGGTTAAGGCTCCGAAACAAGTTGACACTGAAGTTGAGGATGGCTTGGATGCTAGGCTACGAGCTCTCAGGGCGACCAACTGAATTTCAACTACTTCGTTTCTATCGTCCTCTACTGTCACGTTAACTTTGGCCTTGTACTTGTTGATATGCTTTCGGATTCGGCGAATTATTGGGGTAACTAACAGCGCGTTGGGTATTTTTAGGGTTGAGGTTCAGTTACTCTTGAGAGTATATTGTTCTGTGGGCGCTCATGACTATATGGTCCATCATCATGCTATGCTTTACATGCTTTGTGGGTTCTTGCAATCTCTTTTGTTACATACCCGTGAAAATCGCACTTGCTGCATACGTTCATTGTTTTGCCATGCATTTGAAGGATTTCTAAATGGTCGGTCTTATAAGAGAGACGCACATTTCCTCTGCACAGATACTGTTCGAGTGGTATAGATACCTTTCCTCATATTGTCATTTTCGGTCCCTTCTTGAATTGGTACGTTTCTTCCATACACGTGCTCTATTTTCTGTCCATGGACAATTATGGAGCATAGTTACAAGGAGAATAGGTCTTTCATCCATACACTCATCGTGGGGCACCATCGTCTATTCAAGACAAATGTTTCAAGGAGCAGTGACATGGTCAGTTTGTAGGAATATGGCCGCTATTTAACAATACATATAGAAAGGGTGTATAGAGAAGAATTCTCAGTAGGCAGCATTATACTCTTAATACTCCTTCACGGCTGTCGTAGACTTATAGATCCTAAATAAGTACCGTTATTTAACGAGCAAGCCCGGCTAGCTCAATCGGTAGAGCGTGAGACTCTTAATCTCAAGGCTGCGGGTTCGAGCCCCGCGTTGGGCTTTCCTTTTTTTTCCCATACATAAAAGTATGTTCATTCACCACCCGGCTAACATGACTTGTCCTTCATTTTTCTTCTTCCACCCGTCTTTTGCTATGCTTGTTGTACCTTGTGCTTCCAATTCAATCGACCTCTGGTAGGCTTTTTTACAGTTCTAGCATAGCTGAAACACTTTTCCAAAGCCACAGCCGTTTCCTTCCGGATGTTGTTCCGCCGCTGTCTATGAATGCCGCGTAAGATATGTTTCCGTGATCGTCATTTATCAGCCACTGAGCCACTTTTGATCCGGGCCGTGTCATCTTCATGAGCCGGTAGTATGTTTCCAAGGCCCAGCCACGAACGTTGGGATAGCGAAAAGGCTATATATACCCCATAACCACAAAGCTGCTTGAGTTAACTCTTGTAACAGGCGATGGATAGCTCCGCTGCGTTGGATCCCAACAAAGCATCTCATGGTCGACAAGCCGCCTGCTTGAACTGTAGGAAAAGCAAGGTCCGGTGCAATCGAGGCCAGGATGATGCGTCGTGTAGCAGATGCAAACAGGCCAATGTTGAATGCATCATCCCCAGTCACCATGTCGGTAGACAGAAAGGGGTCAAAAAGTACGCGCTAAATGTATTGATCTTTCAAGGACCCCAAGCTGACATGGTGAAAATCAGCAAACGCAAAGGCCTTGAAAAAGCATTACATCAGATTGAACAGGCCATAAAGAGACCGCGGAGTGATGCGTCAGGGTCTGAGGCGGCCCAAAAGCTCATATCAGACCTTCAAGAGATGCTCAGCAATACACGCGAACAGCAGTTACATAGCGAGGCAGACGACCAGTCCGAAGATTTTGACCGGTCCTATACGTACCATTCGCCCCGGGATAACATCGGCGATAATCTGTCTCTAGATGACGCAGAGAATCCTTTGCAACTACTCGCACGTGCCTCTGATCTACAGCTATCGCCGACCGAGGTGCGTGGTGCACACAAATGGCCACCTTCAACAATTCAGCCATCAGGCATGCTGCAGAACAGCACCGAAGGAAGCGACCCTACCGCGCAATCATATTTTGTTCCCATCAGGGCAAGTCTAGATGTTGGCCCGGGTATAGACCCAATCGACATCGGTCTTGTAACTCCGAGTGAAGCCGAATCGCTTTTCACTTTGTATGCCCAGGCTGCGTTGACTAAATTTGTGCCTTCATAGCTTACTTATCATTGATGCCAGCTTTTATCAGAACCTCGCACATACTCGATGGGGCCTTGATCCCCTGGTCCATACTGTCTCGTTTGTACGGACCCAATCCGCATTTCTATTCACCTCTATCATGGCCGCGGCTGCATTGTTCTTGCCATCTGCTACAGCACTGTCGAAGCGGCTATCTAGACACTGCAAGACACTGGCCCAGAATGTCATTGTCCGACGCCACAGATCTGTTGAGATCGTCCTAGCCTTCATGGTAAATGTTCCATGGATGGAGCCCGGTAGTTGCTTAGGAGATGACGATACATGTTCCTACATTGCCATGGCTCTAGCTGTTGCTTTGGATCTTTCGTTGAACAAAATTGTGCTTCCATCATCTAGCTTTGAGCCGAGCCTACTTAGGAGACTCGCCAAGGCCGAGACTATCGATGCAAAGAGAGCTCTATACATGGACCGATTTGATGGCGTAGAACCGACATCTGCATGGGGCCGAAGACTTCTTCGAAGGCGTGAGAGAACTTGGATAGCGCTGTTTGTTCTCGAAAGAGGGTAAGCATTCCACCAGAAGCTCTGCTATTATACCTGGGAGGCATTACTACCACACCAGCCAGGTTCCTCCATACCACACTTCTCTCATGCCACACCCTGCTGCCTACCTCGAAGGTTAAGGCTTTCTCCCTATAGGGTAATTCTTTTAGTACAGGCAGAGGACCTTCCATCTTCCTGATGGAGATATTACCTATCTGAAGTATAACATACTGCCTCGGGCTTGAAATCAATCAAAACTACAGATAATAGAGCCTCTGCCCGTACTAAGAGAAGTACTTTATAAGGAGAAAGCCTTACCCTTCTTCAAGATAGGCGGCAGGCTGTGACATGCGTGAAGTGTGATGTAGAGGAGTCTGGCTGGAATGGCGGTAGCGTCTTATACATAGGTGTAGCACCCGTCTAACCTTTGGCTTGCAGTGTATGTTTAGCTCGCGGACGAAGCTATACAGTTCCTTCGACTGCCCTTATAAACCATTGCGATAAGTGGCATGTGTCCGATTTTGCGGACTCGCGCGATGGCCCGATGAATTCGATGGCTGTCCTCAGACGGAACCTGGTAAGTGCACTGGCGGTCTCAAGCGTACGAAAGGACCTTTTTAACCGGAGCGAATAGGATGGTCTCTTCCTCAGAGTAAAAGCCAATTGCGATAGTCATCAGGTCACAGATGCCGGGTCTGAGGTAGCGCAATCGTACGTGTGCATCCCACAAGTTGTGGACACGCGAATAACTCACGGTGTTCCCAGGATCAAGAATATGATTGAAAGCTTCTACGACCAGTGGTATGAGATATGGGCGCCTGAGATAGGAGAAGGTCACTGTAAGTCCCTTGTAGGGGTGTGACAGGCTCGCATTAACCATTGGACAAACGGCTAATCTACACCAAGCACGCTCCCTTCCACCCTATGTGGAGATTCTTGTAACGCATACGAGGTTATCGACATATGGTGGTGTTATCAATCACCCTACAGCACCCGTGGAAGTCAAAAGATTCTTTCGTGCCGCCGGCCTTTCTTCTGCACTAAACGTCTTGAGAGCAGCTATACAAGGAGAGGCGCGATTGAAGTCTATGCCCAACAACACAGTCATCATGATATCCTTTGCTGCATGCTCAGCACTTAGTCTTAGCGTCATGCCAGAAGACAGCAGGTCTAGTTTGGCGCCAAGTGTTCATAATCTGATCGAGGAAACTGCAGGGGTCCTCGAGCGTATTGGAGCTACTACCCGCCATAGAAACGGCGCCTCTGTTCTCTATGGGCGCTTTTTGAGGGCGCTTGTCAGACGCGCTCCTGTAAGCGCAGGCTCCCAGAACGGACCGCGGGGCTTGGTCGAAACGGGGGCCCTACAACCTCCGCCAGACTTGGATGGGTATTGCCCGGTGGCTTCCGGGACACAGCCATCTTCGATACCGTCGACTTTTATATGGCCTGAACCACTCAGATTTTCTGCCATGTCCGATGACCAGATCATAGACGCAGTGAACCGGGCTGGGACTGCATTTGGGACGACTGTGCCTGACGTCCCACTGGATGACCTAATGACTTGGGACTGGTTCGACGTCGGAAATGCGGCAGATTTTGGCTTCTGAATGGGTGAAGGCTTGCGCGCAGATCGGTGGCTACGCGGATCGATGAATGATCTCATTTCTGGTTCCGACCGAAGGGTCTGAGAGCTCCGCCGCTCGGCGACTAGAAGTAGCGCCGAGTGCCGAGGGGTGCCGTTCTCAGCTTCCCATATTAACCAGCCCGATTTCCTGCTTTTCCTGACTGGATAGCCTCTGCAACACTTTTTCGACTGCTATTCAACTGATTCTGTTGCTACGAGGGAAAATGGCAACCATTCGATTATCTGCGTTGGTCTTGTCGCGAAGGTTGATTGTCCGTCCGCAATGCTATCGACGGTCGCAACCACTCACGAGCCTCTATGCGCCTCCCGCTACTAAAGCCGGTAGCCGGGCCAGATACTCAACTTCTACACATGAGCAAGCTCCGCGGGCCCCGAAGATTGATCGTGCTGCTTCAAAGTTATTCAAAGATGCGGATACGGCCGTAGCAGATCTGAAGAGCGGGTCAACCATTCTTAGTTCAGGCTTCGGCCTATGTGGTGTCGCAGGTAAGGTCTCTCCTCGCGCTTTGCCAGATACAGTTTGACTGACAAAGAAATTCTACTGTAGAAACGTTGATTTCTGCGATACATCGCAGAGGGGCCGACAACTTGCATTCCTTGACGGCGGTTTCGAACAATGCTGGTCTCGCTGGGAAGGGCGGGCTGTCTACCCTAACGCAAGCGGGACAGGTCAACAGACTCATACTTTCCTACCTGGGAAACAACAAAGCTCTGGAGAAGAAATACTTGACGGGAAATATTGCCATCGAACTGTGTCCACAAGGCAGTCTGGCCGAGCGACTACGTGCTGGAGGAGCTGGGATTCCCGCGTTTTATACCCCCACAGGAGTTCGTGAGTTTTTGATCACTAAGGGATACATGATATAACTTACTGAATCATTTTTTTGGCAGATACTCTGCTTCAAAAGGGAGAGATCCCGGTGCGTGTAGACGAATCCGGAAAGGTGCTCGAGCATGGCAAGCCCCGCGAGACAAGGGAGTTCAATGGCAAAACTTTTATGATGGAGACTGCACTCAATGGGGATGTGGCGATTCTCAGAGCATGGAAGGCAGATGCTGCAGGAAATTGTGTTTTCCGGTAGGCATTCTTTCAACGCTCTCTAATATACGAACAAATGCTAATGATGTGTCTTAGTTACACTACGAAGGCATTCGGCCCCATCATGGCGAAGGCAGCAGCCCTTACCATCGTGGAAGCCGAGAACATTGTCCCCGTTGGCTCAATCGACCCTAACGATGTTGATCTACCGGGAATCTTTGTTGATAGAATCGTCCCCGCAACCGATGAAAAGCATATCGAAATCAAGAAATTGCGATCTGACAAGGGTGATGAGGCAAATAAGAAGGCAGAGGACGCTGCGACTATCCTGCGGAACCGGATCGCCAAGCGGGCTGCTCGGGAACTCAAGCAGGGTTACTATGTCAACCTCGGTGTTGGTATTCCTACACTGGCCCCCTCATTTCTGCCCGAAGACGTAAAGGTTTGGATCCAATCCGAGAACGGTATCCTGGGAATGGGACCTTATCCGACCGAAGAGGAACTTGATGCGGATATTATCAATGCCGGCAAAGAGACCGTCACTCTGGTACCGGGCGCTTCCACATTTGATAGCAGCGAGTCGTTTGGAATGATTCGCGGCGGGCATGTAGACGTGTCGATCTTGGGAGCTTTGCAGGTCGGCGCGAACGGCGACCTGGCGAACTACATGATTCCCGGCAAGGTGTTCAAGGGAATGGGAGGAGCCATGGACTTGATCTCCAACCCCGAGAAGACCAAGATTGTGGTTGCCACCAGCCACACGGCGAAGGACGGATCTCCGAAGATTGTGGACCAATGCAGCCTTCCTTTGACTGGCGCCAACTGTGTCAGCACTATTATCACCGAACTGGTAAGTGGGAAAAGAGCCCTGGCCGATGACGGCAATCAGCAATCTTTCAGGGAAGGAAAGGCAGAGCTAACAGCGGACTATAGTGCGTCTTTCAGGTAGACCGGACCAAGGGTGAGCTTTTGTTGACGGAATTGGCCCCGGGCGTGGAGGTCGAGGAGATTCAGAACAAGACTGGGGCGAAGTTTACGGTTGCGGAAAACCTGGAGATCATGGAGTAAAATGAGTCGAGGCTGGGTGTACATGTGATGAACCGCCCCTCACCTGTAAATCTATTTTTTTTGTTTATACATATTGTCAAGGCAAAGGATCAGCTGACCCTGGCTGGAGTGAAAGTCTCAACATCATACGGAGTATCATTACTCTTGCCCGGCCTTCTTCATTTCATTGATCCATACCGTACCCAGGAAATCAACCACACATATGATAGAATAAATAGATCAATGATATACTTACTGCATGCAAGCTAAGGTGGGCTTATCCAGCTTTCAAAGACTGTATGTATTGTATGTATATTGAAAACTCTCCAGAGAACTAACTAGTAGTGCTTACTTACTACTAGCCAAAAGACATACAATACATACATAGCCGACGACCCAAAAAGGACATGGAATATACAGACGGGTATAAACGGGCATCTATTCTGTTACTACCATCTCCAATGTCCTTTTCGCCATCGAAAGAGTAGATATAGAGATGCGGCGTATATATCATATCATGTTTGCAATTGCACCTCCAGGAGGACATGTGGAATGGCGGTGCTACTCGCCGGCATGGAATAAGTGAAGTTCCAAAACCTAAAGTCACTATAGAAATTTGGTTAGCTTATTGGCCACCAAACAAACAAGGCGCTAGAGGCTTTATTTACTTGATGACTTGGTCGCTCAAGCTATACGAGATGTTCAGGCTGTTCGGGTCCATATTGCCCGACACGGTAACATCCAGGCCGACAATATCCTCCCAGCTGGCCACATTCCTCTGGGTCTCAAAAGGAGATACCAGGAACTGGAATTGAGAGGCCGACGTTCCGCGCGGATAGGTCAGGTTCAGATAACCGGGTCCAACCTCGGCATTCAGAGCCGGCTCCGTCGCGTACAGCTGTGGAATGTATGTTAGTCATGGCTTTTGAGAATCAGTATCGTTGTTTAAGGATAACCCACTGTTATCCACCCTACTCCAGCCCCAGTATCCCACTGAATGACAGCCGGGTTAAACTGTGATGGATTAATGGCCGGGCCACCGACGACAGACTCATTGAAGGTCTCTGCTCCAATGCTGATGCCTTCACTCAGCCACGCAGTCACCTGTCGCGGGGAGGAGTCATATGGAATAGAGTAAGCGGAAGTGTTGACCGTATGCTCACCAGGGAAGGTTTTCAGGGCTTGGATGGCCGATGACGGGACAAGCGAGTTATGAAAGTCGGACAGAATAGCTATCAGGGGTGAGATGGAAAAGTCGGAGTTATGAGACATCATATACACCTTGGTGTTTTATCGATTGTTAGCGCCCAGACCCAATAAACGCAGTAATGATCCCCTCTCCCGTTCCTGCTCACCTTATCAATAACAGGGGAAGTCTCTTTCCCGACCAGCGACCAAATATGTCCCGACATGATACCAAAGTACTTTTGCATATCAAAACCATAAGCTCGATCCCAGGGACCAGCGAGGTTCTTCAACCCAGCATGATATAACTCCCCAATGGTGTCCCACGTATCCTGCAACATCTCCTTCCCTTTCCCCTTCATGACTGAGTCCTCTGCAGCGTACTTGGCCCACATGGTCAAAGCAATCAGGGAAACGCCCGTGTACGTGGCACTGTTGAATTCCGAAAGCGTGTCTGCGCGATCGAACAGCTCTATGATCTCCTGTGCGTACGTCTCGCCGGAGTTTGTCATATTCTGGTCGCCAAGTTTGCGTCCCGTCCAGCCTGTGATGATGGCACGCATTAAGGACTGCGCAGTCAACTAGTCAGCAGTTTACTCTCACTTATTCGTATGAAGAGTTGATGATTCCTCACGCACCGGGTTCGTATACGAGGGATACAAATTATCATCATCCACTCCACCAACTCGATAACTATCCCCGGTAGTGTCATTGTAAAGCGAGGCATGCATCAGCTGCGTCATATCTGCATCGATCAGATGCGGGAACTCCTCGAGCGCAATGATAAAAGCTGTGCCGATGAACTCTCTCCAGTTGGGGTCCCAGGTATCGTAGATAATGGGCGGGTATGCTGGGGTTCCTACTGTGGGTTCTTCGGGGTACTGCTGGTAGTCTCCATACCTGTGTGAGACGCATAGGCCGCGCCGGTTAGTCAATTATTATATTTAGGGGGAAATGTCTCCCAAAATGCCAATCACACCCACCATTGATCAGTTGTATCCTTGAACTGCGCATCTATCACATTTCGAATGATAGTCATGGCCTGAGCTACATCATCTCCTTGATCCCGAGCCAACAATCCCACGGCATACCACACGGACGTCCTGGTATCGTGTCGCAGCGCCGTCGCAGCACTCGGATCATAGACATATCCCGCCGAAGCATCGTATATCCGATCGAGGTAATCCATTGACTGTGTGAAAAGCTGGCATGTATTTGTTGACCAGGATGACTGGCACCAGTCATTACTATTGCTAGTGCTGGTTGATACCGCCAGGGTAGTAGATCCGACGAGTGCGAGCACAGATGCTCTCAGATACCGCGACATTTTGTCTAGAAACAGAGCCCAAAAAAATCCGAGTTAACCCTCACACAGTACGCAAAAACAGCGGGAACAGGGAAAACCAGTGTTTTATCTACATCATCTCTTTCCATTTGCGGGGAAAAGACAACACAACCCCATCGACGCCCATTTATTGGTGCGAGTTCTTTTCCCCCTCTCCCCCTCAGTGGGGTTCGGGTTTATCGCAAGTTATGTTTGTTGACTTCGGTCTTTTAGCCGGACTGCATGGACTGATTGTCTCTCCTATACTGAGTTCTAATCAATCGGGTTGGGATCGGCCGAAATGCGGGGTTGCAGGCGAGCTAGCATTTCATTTATCCCAGTCCCTATCTTTCTGTCTATCTAACTTTCCCTTAGTTGTACATTCAATGATAGATAAATAAGATAGGGTTATTAGGATATATAGATAGATTTTACAGAGAGTATATCCATACCAGGAGGACTTGTTCCATGGTCCAAGATTTCATCCTGCAAGGGTACTTCCTTGAAAGGCTAACCCCTTAAAGTCTGCCTAGAAATTTTAGGCGGCTTCTTCATCTTCATCTCTTGGTGCCGGTCGCCGCTGCTGCTTTTCCTTTCCGGCAAAACTGAGTAGCATGCCAATGTCATAGACAGCCTTCAAAATACCCGCAATGGTGAATGAAAGCCCGAAGACACCTCGATCAGCCAAGATACCGGTCAACAGAGGTCCAAGGCTCTGGGCACAGGTTTTGACGACATTAATCGATCCCATGATAGCCGTGCGACGGTCCGGCGGCAGCGCTGCAGCAAGGAAGGCCGAGCGAGGAGCCACATCCATAGTTTGAGAGCAGGCGCGGAGCACCAAAAAGGTCAGCGCCAGCGGGAGAACCGAAGGAACTGGGATGAGTGCCAGGCAAATAGCGGAGGGAAGATGAGTGAAGACCATGGTCTGCAGTAGTCAGCAAAAAGTGGCCAGATTCCGGAAAAGGATATATATCTTGGAGAGAGCAAACCTTGACATTTCCAATGCGCTTGGCGATGGATGAGGCCACCAGAACAGAGGCCGCAGAGATAAGGCTGGTTGTGAAGAAGATGGATCCGAGTGACCCTTCAGGGAGGGAGAACTTGCGCTTAAAGAAGTATGTCATCCACGACCTATACGACATGTCAGTCTCATCGAACTATACGGTTTCTGGGACAGCCTTGAAAGAGTTGCCATACAGAGATGCCAGTCCAGAGGCGAACGAGTCCAATGCGAACAGGATCGCAAGTCGCAGAAACAAGGAGACGACCTCGGAATCGCCGAGGAAAGAAAGGATCGATTTCTTCTTCTGAGGCGGCTGCTCTTGAGGGGCGGCGTTGCTTGTCTGATCGCCCAGCAGAGGTTGTCTTTCACCCTCACTACTAGACCGTTGCGCAGGCTTCTTCTTCTCGGCCTCGACAGCGGAGCTCAGTGCAATAGACAGGAGAAACTTGAGCGCGCCGATAGCGGCGTAGGCAAAAAAGATGACTCGACAGGCGGGGATGTAGGGCCATCCCCAGATAACCTGAAGCAGGTTGATGGCCCATCCACCGGTCATCATGCCCAGGGCGGTGCCCGCATTGCCAATCAGCGAGTACCAAGCGAAGATATCGCTCAAGATCTCTTTGGGGGTCAGATGGGCCAAAGTTGATTCTTCGACAGCCCGGAAGGGGCCAATTTCGTTTCCACTGTTATTGAGTTTGTAAGCCTGTATGCCCAGACATTGTCGGGGATACTATAAATAGTCGGATGTTTCGCTCGGAATTCGGAGAACTCACCTCGGACTTATGACACCGAAGACGGCCGCCGCCAGAAGGACCCAGTAATTGCCGACCGAAGCAAAGAGGATGCCGCTGCCCACCATCAAAGCTGAGCCCAGGGCCAGGACGGCCCTGCGACCCATGGCATCGGCGAACAGAGTGAGGAGGAAGCTGATAGCGACATCGCCTACCAGGGTCAAGGTCATGAAAAGACCGATGCGTTCATCGGAGATATCTAATGCCGAGAGATAGGCAGCCAGGATTAGAGTTGAACCACCGTAAGCGAAGAGACGCACAAAGCGCTGGGCGCAAAGCAGTTTGACATCTCGGGGGGATTGCCAGACTGAAGTCAGGCCAAGTTCAGCGAGAATGCGGTGATGCACACGCGTTCCTCGCGAAGAAGCGGAGGAAGGTGGATCGGACGGAGCCGACATGATAATAATGCGCCCTTGTGTAAAACAGGCAATTAACCCCTCAATTGAGAAAGTATGGTAGTAAATATACAATTGTAAATATGGACAAGAAGAAAAGGATGGAGAGAAGGGAGGGAAAAGAGAGCGAAGAGGGGGAAGGAAGAGAGTAGAAATAGAAGAATGATGTAGGGGACGGGAAGGCGGGATTGAAGTTCTGCAGATCGTCTCCTCCAGGCAGCCAGGCACCCCATCCAGGGTCCAATCCAGATACATCAATTAATCGCCTGCCATCAACGCCTCCAATTGGACCTGCATCCAAGTTAAGCCTTCAGTTAAGTTAGAAGGAGTTCATCTTGCTCTGAAGTAATTACTCCACGAAATGCCCAGCATTTTGGTCAAATCATGTTGGGAGTTAGTATGTCTCGGCCAGGATAACACGCACTAACCCTTCCTCTGTCCACGTCATTCTACTTCTATTTTGGTCTCATTCTCCTTCGTTGTCATAGTACATGATATCCCAGTCTCTCGTGCCTTACATTGACTCTTTTCGCTTCTTCGTTCCATGTTGGAAGAGCTATTCTTTCACTGAGACCTTCACCGGTTGTAGCTACACCAGGACAGTCAGTCTCTTCTATGCCGAACTACGACCAAAAAGCCCGATGTTGAATTTAGCTCCTCCTTACAAATTTTTGAATATTTTCTTGTGTTCCACATTCCATTATACTACGGAGCATTCAGCTGGTAGGTAGTTGTAGGTACCATAATAGCCAGATGAGTAATAACTACCGAGGGTGGCCCACTAATAGGGCTGATGGACACTCAGCCTTACAGGAGAAGTCAGCCTTTTCAGACTTCATTCATCTAAACGTCGTTACCTACACACAAAAGAAAAGTGATAGTAGCTATAATGTTTATCAATATGAAACTAAAATAGTTCTATAACGTTGCAAACTTGTGGTTCCTTGGTCAATTATTCAGTTAACAACGCAGATAATCCAGAGTCGCGAGAGGGAAAGTTAAGCGAACCGATGGACAGTAAACAGACAAACCATGGATATTCCTACGCTCATGGATGCTGCTGTGTATAACATTAAATTTTAATTTACAGCATATAACATCCTCGATGGTCTAACGGTCATGATTTCCGCTTGTCAATCCCTACTGGGAACAAGCGCGGGAGACCTGGGTTCGACTCCCAGTCGGGGAGATGTCTTTTTGATCTTTTGCTTTTTTCTTTTTTTGAATCGTCTGGCCTTATCGGGATACCAAGATGTGTTGGTTGACTTTATTTTTGTAAGGGTAAAACGACAGGAAATAAGAGAATCAGAAAAGGAGAAATCTATCGTGATATAGGGACAATATAAACGCTATTCTATTTACAAGTACAATGCACATCAAAACACTCTCAACGAAGGCTCCAACTCTCATCCCTCGCTCAGTAACTGTTCAAAGCGATGCGGTCGCCATAGGAGTCTCCGTCTTCGGCGGCCACTTAACGCGCCGTTCGGCCCGTACATACAGGTTATTCGGCCTGATCAGCTGGAACATAGGATCGTACTCAATTGGGCCATCAGTCTCCTTGGTGAACTTGTACCGGTACACCAGTTTCGGCAAGAACACCTTAACTTCTTGCAGAGCAAAGTTGAAGCCGATGCACATCCGAGGACCGGCCGCAAAGGGAATGTAGGACGATTTGTGTCGGTTCTTGACCTCTTCAGTATCCCATCGGTCAGGGTTGAAACGCGTCGGGTTGTCCCAGACGTCGGGATTGTTATGAAGGTGATGAAGTGCGCCGATGACGACCGAGTCTTCAGGCAGTTTGTAGCCACCAGGAAGAATCATGTCCACCTTGGCTGTACGCGCGGGTTGGTAGGACGGGTTGTGTCGGCGCTGGGTTTCCTTGATGAACTTGTCCATGAATGTCAGACGGTCGGTCAGGTCGGCGGTGATTTGCGTATCGGCATCGATGCCGTTATCCACGAGCTCTTGCAAAAGCCTATCCTGCACTCCAGGGTAGTTGACGAGACTGTAAATCAACCATGACAGCAGCGAGCTGGTGGTGGTGAAGCCAGCTCCAGTTGCGACAACCAGGGCTTGGATTAAGCTCGTTTTGGGCAACTTTTCGCCTTTGTTATCCGTCGCCCGGATAGCGTAGTCTGTTCGGCAGTTAGCGGCTGTCTGGAAGGTGATAGCTATAGATTGACACACCAATCATGTTATGGGCTTTTAGGGCGGCATCCTGAAGTGGGAGATCCTCAACTCCACCACGACTAGCGTTCTGGATGGACTCGTCGACAATGTTCCAGACCCGACCACGGATTTGTTGAAGGCGTTTAGGGTCTCCGAAGGGCAGTTTGGCGTACCAGTCACCTCTGGCAGTGATCTTCTTATTCAGTTCAAGGGACTCGGCGATCAGAAGGATCAATTCATGCGGGGGTGCATTCATGTTGGAGAAGTGTTGGAAGTCAATGCCCAAGACTAGCTTTCCAACCGCCTGAGAGCCAAGCTTCAACATGTATTGATAGACATTCCACGCTTCGCCTTGCTCATCAAATGCATCAAACACTTTGAAGGCATCCTCTACCGTCTGCTGCATGACTGGCGCATAATGACGGACAGCCTTTGGTCCGAATGCGGGAGGGAGAAATTTATGGGCAGTTCTCCATTCAGGTGTGTCGGTGTCGCCGAGGAACACACCCGCTTCCTTGTTTTTGATTGCATGAAGCGGATGGGATTCATTGATTTTCTTAGTGAAGAAATCACTTTCCGAGAAAACAATCGCACTGAGTTCTGGGTCGTTCGTGTGGTATACCGTGCGGCCATAATTGGTAGTCTTGAAGAGAGGCCCGTACTGCTCAAACAAGCGCTGGTGGTTGCCCAAGTGATCGGGATAGATCTCAAAGAAATTTCCAATTATCGGAAGCCCCTTTGGCCCCGGGACCTCTCTCACTGGTTTCCCATCAATGGCGATACTAATTGGGGCTTCAGAAGCGATGATCTCAGCCACACTGGTGAAGACGGCGTCTTCAGACTGAAAGCCAATGCCTAAAGTAGTCAGCTCGGAGGTGATTCTGGAAAAGGACAATGAGAGATAGGAGCTTTGGTACCATTGGGGTCAACTATCGCAAAATGCGCAGCGATTAGGTTTCTAAGCCCATCATAATCTAGCGATGAGTCCACTTCGATCTCCCGAGCGGTTGCCACGGGCTCACCCAGGAGATGAAAAAGCTTTGCAGACATAATTAGAATGGTTGTTAAAAATCTCTCGACGGGCGGTTGGGGAGATTCTGCCTGCCAAGGGTCATCGTAGAGCTTTATAGAGAGTACGTACTATCTCTAATAAAACTACCCTGATGCGACAGACAAATCAGGGCGAATGACCCAGACTGACAATGAACCCACATAGACCGGTCATGGTATTCGCTATCCACATAGCACGAAATGGAAAGGTTTCTAGTTTCAGCGATAGTGCACGAATTGCGTTCATTTCAAAGACATTTGTGCGCATAGACATTGAAGGCCTCGGTGCCTGCCTCGGTTGTTTCGTGAGTCGCTATCACCGAAAACTCGAACTAACTGCAAAGAAGACAACGATCGCCACCCCAGACCCACTGGCTAAGGAGTTTCTGCCATGAAAAGGAGAAGGCTATGGCAGGCTCAAACCAAGAGGTGGGTGGCTTCATCGGCTACGCCGTGCCGACCCTCCAGTCGGGTCGTTAAGCGTCAGACGTGGCCAATCTCCGAAGAAATGATGCCGGCCGAGCCAAGCGTTGCGAGACTTTTAGCAACGCAATGTGGGTATCAAGTTGACTATTATGTCGCGCTTCATTAGACGCATACCGCTGCTATACCTCGGAATAAAAAAAATTGGCAGTTATAATGCCAGAGCCCTGGTTCATTTCGTTCCCTCCTAGCAGAACGGCTATCCTTTACCATTTCACCAATTCTCATTCAAATAAAAATGGCCCAACCTGTACCCTTAGACTCAACAGCCACAATGGGAGCTGATTCCCAGCTTGCCGAGTATACATTGGCCGATGTTGCCAAGCATAACCGCAAGGATGACATCTGGATTGCCATCCACGGGCAAGGTAAGGGCTTTCGAGGAGTTCACATGATGGGTTACTGAAACTGTTACATAGTATTTGACATCACCGAGTACCTGCAGGATCATCCAGGAGGCGTGGATATTCTCCTTGAGACCGCAGGCACTGACGCCACCGCAGATTTCGAGGATGTCGGCCATTCGGAAGACTCCAGGGAGATCTTGCAGGAGTACTTGATCGGTACCCTGAAGGACGCTAAAAAGTTTGTTCCTCCAAAGGCAGTCCGTGTAATTGCCCAGAAGCCAGAGAAGACCGAAGACCCAGCAACCAATCGTTCATCGCTCCTAGCAGTCACTGGGGCCTTAGGAGCGGTAACGACCCTGCTCTACGTTCTGAATCGGAAGAGTCCTGGAGTTTTCAATATGAGAAGAGTTCTTGGTAGTGCCATGCCACAAGAGTTCAGTGGAATCAGACTACCAGGCGGTGGATTCGCCAATGGATTCCTCGCAGCCACGCTTTTCTCCTGCGCAATTGGCAGCGTAGTGGCGCGCCAAGCTGCCAAAATGATGAAGATCGAACATGGGTTCATGCGCTATCCTCCGCATATCAAAGCCCGGAAAGTGGCCCGGGCAGACCCTCACATGGCGAAGGGCTTTCTCGACTCCAAAGAATACCAGCGTCTACCCCTGGTCCAGAAAGAATTGTTGTCACCCAATGTGTACCGATTTGTATTCGCTTTGCCTGATACGAAAGGGGTGATTGGCCTTCCCATTGGACAGCATGTTGCCATCCGCGCCATTATTGATGGTAACACAGTGAGCCGATCCTATACCCCTGTCTCCAACAATCTGGACTTGGGCCGACTCGAACTGGTCGTCAAGTGTTACCCTGACGGTCTACTGAGCGGGAAATACCTTGCCAACCTGAATGTTGGGGACGAGGTGGAGTTCAGGGGACCCAAAGGAGCCATGCGCTACAGCCGAGGGCTATGTGCCAAGATTGGTATGGTAGCTGGCGGAACAGGCATCACCCCCATGTTTCAACTGATTCGGGCTATTTGCGAGGACGAGCGTGACACGACAGAGATCAGTCTGATCTATGCTAACCGGAGCGAGGGGGACATCCTGCTGCGCGAGGAGCTGGAGGAATTTGCTCGCAAGTATCCCAAGAACTTCAAACTTTGGTACATGCTGGACGCGGCCCCCGAGGGGTGGATGTATGGGTCGGGCTACGTGAATGAGACTGTCCTCCGTGAAAGGTTGCCAGTCCCGTCAGCAGAGACTAAGATTATGCTCTGTGGGCCCCCGGGCATGGTAAACGCGTGCAAAAAGACCTTGGGCGCCATTGGATTCCAGACGTCAGGAACGATCTCGAAGATGAGTGACCAAATCTTTTGTTTCTAGATAGAATATATAATATTAGACCCAATTAATGCTCCAGACCTCTTTTTTCTACTCTTTTTCTCGATGAAATTGTCCGCAATGCTGGGGGATGACGCCCGAGAAATTTGTACCGCACGGGTGTTTGTCGCTCAACACGGGCAAGGCCCGACTGGCTAGCAAATCAGAGGGGCTAATACGTACGGTTTAGTGGATGAGGTTATGACAAGGGTCAAGAGGGTCTGCCATCTCGATTCTTGAGATAACGGACCAAGCCCGAGTACACAGTAAGTGTGGTGTTACTTTGTGAGCCGTTATGTGTCAATTGTGCGTGGTTGGGAGAAAATGGAGCATCGTATGAACTAGTCTTGCCAGAAAAGGCAGGCCGCAGTGGAGGCAACTAGGCCATACTTGCCTAACCGAGACTGGTGGCTCCATCCTTGACAATTAGGCGCTCCACCTTCCAACTTGGCTTCGACTTTCTAGAATTGCTTCTCTCGCGTTGTACCTCGGCTCACCTTTGCTCTGCCCTATTGTGTGGCTTAGTCTGTTTAGTGATCCTGGTCTTTGCTTCATAACTTTTCACCCCCAATCACCGCTGTTTCAATTGTTGTTGCATAATTGTCGTCTGGTTCATAACGGCCTCTGCTCCCGACCAATGTACAGGCGCGCTCCCTACAGTAGTAAATTGCGTCCTCGTCACTAAACGAGTGCCAAACAACCGAGGTTCAAAGACTTTATCTATATGCCTCACTCCATTGAGAGGGTCCCGTTTCCAGGCTGACGACTCTCTGCCGTGTTTTCGTTGAATCGCATCCACTCTACATTAACTGGTCTCCCTGGAGATAGAAATCCTTTCCGGTCTTAGGAAGAGTGGTAGGGGTCTGTTAGCATCTGCTTGAAATTGTTGCCTCCCTTCTGGCTCTTCCTGCTTGCCTCGTTCAGCTGGCTGCTGACGATGCGTATGCTAATAAAGGATCGGTGTAGCTTAATATAGAATCTAAGCGTCAAATGAAACAACGACAAGACGTGGTCTGCTCTGATTGTGTTGAAGTCAGCTAGGACTAAGGTACAAAGAAAATGGAAGAACATGTAGAGCATGTAGGTGGAGTAGAGAACACCCGATCGGGCAGGTGCGAGGCGTTGAGGTGCACGCGGCAGCCTGCCATCCTTCAACAAGCCGGTAGTCTCATCGGATATCATATACTAGTATTTGCTGCATTACTCACATTTCCAGGATTATTTGTGCCCATCAAGGTCACCGCTTTGCATAAGACCCAGCGCAGGGCCTCGACACCAGGTACATCATCTCAATAGTGGTCAATTGTCGTGGCCGATGTCTCTTGAACATTCCTCATCATTCTACTCCGTAGGCCTGGCCACATCCCCCGCGAGATCATTATATTCCCTAGCCGCCCCGTGAACTCGCACAGCAATATCTAGTACTTACCTTTGGAGAAAGTTACACGCTCGGTGGTCGTCACAATTGACTGGGCCCAGGAGGGAACGTTTGCTTGATCGGTATGTATTATGGCAAGACTCGCCATAGCATTTTTGCTTGCTTCGCATTTCTTTAAGCCGCGTTTGCCTGACCCTGATCCTTGATCAGAATACGCATCGTCAGCAGCCAGCTGAACGAGGCAATGCTGGGCACATTCAACCATTTGGAGAACCCCTATCCTACTTAAGATACTTGTCTGCCGTCCAATGTCTCGAAAGAGGGTGAATAGCAGCCTCTACTGATCGGATCCATCCAACATGAGATGTCTGACCAATGAAGTGGAAGATATACATGTATCTGCCTTTGAGAAGCACGCCAAATCCTAACCTGTTATAGATGACTGCCCACCTAAAGCGCTACATCCTAATAGCCCCGTTTGTGCCATTATGAGTGTCATTGGCCACAGCTTTTGTGTTGCGGAATATCAATCATCAGACAAAAGCAAAGGCATTTGTATGAAGAAGCAATCTTTGGTCCGAAATTATGGACGAGTGATGTATGTCAGCATCGACCGGCTGGTCGGGGTCGCATAAGCTTATGCGGCTTGGCGGCCCCACGTGCAGTAAGTAGTACTTCACTTCAGTCGGAACATTGAACTGCAGTCCATCAATTCATATTTTTTTTCCTTGTCATTAAAGAGTGCAAGTAGAATTCGGATAAGTTGGAGCCCGGCGTATAGTTGCGTCTTTTCTTTTGCACGACATTTCGAGCGCAGAGCCCAGAAAGTCTAACCACGATGAGCGCCATATCCCCAATGCCACAAAGTCCGACTGGTGCTTCCTCTCCACTTCAGACTTACGCCCGCACTTGCTCTTCCTGTCGACAGCGAAAAGTGAAATGTGACCGACAACGGCCTTGTATCAACTGCAGTCGCTCGGGCGTAGAATGCACCTACCCCCCTGGACGCGGCAGAGCTCCTAAGCGGCCCCGCAATGCTGTGAACGCGCAGTTGTCACACCGATTAACCAGACTCGAGTCTATTATAAGGAGTTTTGAGTACCATCAGAATCAGGGAAGCTCAACTCCTGATTCTGCAGCTCCAGTCACGATATCGTCCCAAGCAGACAGCAGAGTGTCAGAAACTTCCCGTATCCCATTTGTCCCCCGCACGAGCAATTCAGACTCCGGAGATCCAATCGAGCAGCATCTAGGCCGCCTATTGATAGATGAAACACGGAGCTATTATGTCAGTAATGTCCTCTGGGCGAATCTGGGTGATGAGGTATGTCAGGGTCCCGACCAAGACCCTCACTACATCCGTTCGCTTTCGAGCTAACGAGTAATGGTACAGATTGCAGAACTGCGGGATCTATTACATGAGCCCTTGGAAGAAGAGGATTCTGCCTTTTCGGAGGAGTGCGTTCCAGAGCGACCCTTGCCCACGGGCTCCAATGCTGCAATATTGGGATTTCGGGCTCTGGCTCATTCGCTTCATTCCTATCATCCACCCTTGACTGAGTCGGTAACCCTTTTCGGGGTGTTTCAGGAGAACGTTTCTCCGATGGTGCGTGTTTTCCACATGCCCACGTTAGTTCGCAACTATTGGGATGCGGTTGCGTCTCTCGAATCGCTCAATAAGGATACCGAAGCACTTTTATTCGCCATATATTACTCTGCAGTAATAAGCATGGAGCCCGAGCAGTGCCTTAGAACTATTGGCGTCCCCAAGACACATGCTTCAGAAGCCTATATGTTCGCCATAGAACAGGCATTGGCCCGTGCTGACTTGCTAAATACGCAAAGCGTCACGCTATTGCAAGCCGCCGTGCTTTTCCTTTTCGCGCTACGCAACGAAGACGATTCCCGGACCGTATGGTCGCTCACAGCACTCATCTTTCACATCGCACAAGCTATGGGTCTCCACCGTGATGGCGTCGTGTTTGGGCTCAAGCCTATGGAGACAGAGCTACGCCGGCGGCTGTGGTGGCACATTTGTCTCCTAGATGCTCGCTCATCAGAGTACCATGGCTGCGAGCCAATTGTGCGGGACTCGGCCTTTGACACGAAGCTACCGCTCAATGTTGGAGATGCTGACCTGACTGCCGACATGAGCGAGCTACCCATTGAGAGGGCCGGTGTAACCGGCATGTATTTCTGTCTTATCAGGTGTGAGGTTATGCAGACAATGTGGAAGCTTAGCTGTGTGGTTCCAGGCTTGGGAGGCCCGAGAAATGGGACTGGCAGACCGTCTTTGGAAGAACGTGAAGCGTTAGTGCAGAACCTACACGATCGCCTTGAAGAGCGATATTTACAGCACTGTGATACCTCACAGCCTTTTGGCTTGGCTTCAACATTCGTAGCCCGTCTAATGGTTGCTCGTGCGTGGCTAGTTGCACGATACCCTTTAGATGAGAAGGAACATGGTGACAATCTATCGGGCCCTGTGCGCGATCAACTCTTCTTGTCATCTATTGAGGTTCTGAAGCTATCTAGCTTGGTTCTCACAAACAAAAAAATTGCCCACTGGAGTTGGCACTCAAAGACGCACATTCAGTGGCATGCCGTTGCCTTTGTGCTCTCTGAGATCTGCACTCGGCCCCCTTCGGCAGACTGTGACCGCGCATGGGAGTACGTCAATACCGTTTATAACAATTGGAAGATGAAGGAAAGCGGGAGAAAGGGTACCCTATGGCGGCCTATCAGACGACTGATGGCCAAGGCACAGTACATACGAGAGATGCAGGAGCTTGACCCTGCTGGCAGAGGGAGACAGCGAGCACCGACCAATCGAGATGATATGCAAGGGGTCCTAGGCTCCGAATTGAGCTGGGATACGAACACGACATATGTGTCTACACCTGTCGACCCAACCTGCAATGTAGTAGGGAACCTTCCTAGTGATTTCTTGACGGGGAATTTGGATCCCTTTGAAGAGCTTTTCCCGGGCGTTCCACACGTCGAAGGCTCCGCTCATGAACCGTGCGACAATTTCGGGCCAATGTTCCCTCTTCTTGATGACTCCCATATTCCTGAGTGGCTGGTTCCGGAGTGGGCGAGAAACTCACCAGGCAATCAGACATAAGGTGAAGCAGGGGACACAATTTCCCTTTCTTCGGCATACTGCAGGTCTCACATCATAAGACCATCACGTACACGATCCCTAGAGGCTCTTCCAGCGACAATTGTACCACGATTTTAGCCTTGTTAATCCCTTACCATTTTTGTAGGTACGAGCGTGCAAAAGGTTTGGCAGGAAGAAGTAAGGATAAAAGCAATTCGATATTAGTTTGGAGGAGGGTGCACAGAGCGGGCTTTCAATATCTTCATTCTGGTCGTCATAAGTGCGACCGAGCGGAGGAGCCCAGTCAGCCATGAAATCTAAGCCCGATGTCATTGGGATCATACGGACTATGACTGAGGCAGACGGGGTTCGGATAAGCCTATGCGACCCCGGACCAAACTGCATGAGCCTTCCGTTCCGGCCATCGGTTGCGCATAAGACCAGTCTGTCCGGGGACCCCCTCTGCATGAACGCTTGTTAAAAGGAGGGATTCCCCCAGCTGAGGCGTGGTAGCGCTATTTGCTTGTTATCGTTTCATCCCAAACTGGGGGCTAACTTCAACCATGGCTCTCGACCACCAAGAGCGTACCAAAAGCGAAGCGGTTTTGGCTCATCCCCTACTCTACGAAGCAACAACCCCTGATGTTCTGGTCGACTTCAATGGCCAAGATGATCCCTACCGTTCCATCAATTGGCCTTTTCGGAAGAAGGCCATCACGACGATCCTATATGGAATGACTACATGCTGGATCACCTTTGCGTCGGCGATCTATTCGGCGGGGATGCTGCCGATTGCGCACGAGTTTGGCGTTTCGAAAGAAGTATCCACATTGGGAATCAGCTTGCTGGTCTTTGGCCTCGGGCTAGGACCATTACTGTGGGCACCTCTGAGCGAGGTTTATGGTCGTAAAATGGTCACAATCTTGGTATGTGCCCTGTTATGCGACCGTTATTCTAGACGTCAAGTCACCAAGTTCAGTCATTCGAGCTGACTTGTGATACAGCCTTATTTCATAGCAGGAATTTTCTCTTTCGGAACGGCAACGGCAAAGGATATCCAGACATTAATGATCACCCGATTTTTCTCTGGATTCTTCGGCAGCTCTAGCGTAGCGATAACTGGCGGTGCAATGGCGGATATCTGGAGGCCAGAACATCGCGGTGTGGCCATCGTCGTTTACTCGGTCACTCTCGTTGGCGGACCTTGCCTTGGCCCCATCATTGGCGGGGCCTTCGTGTCTAATAGTAGCCTAGGTTGGCGCTGGACGGAATACCTGACGGGGATATTGATGGTAGTGCAATCTGTGCTGGACTTCTTGGTTCTTGATGAGAGCTATGCACCCGCATTGTTGGTCCGAAAAGCACGCCGGCTGCGGCTGGAGGGCAAGAACTGGGCTCTGCACGCGAAGGTGAGCAAGCGCAGATGCTGAGAGAGTTGTTGCTTCTCCGAGTTGATTTCATTCTAACTAAACAATAGCACGAAGAATGGGACGTATCTATTTCCGAAATGTCGCAGAAATATTTGATCCGTCCTTTCCAGATACTGAACACCCCAATTGGGCTGTTCATGTCGATCTATGGGTCTTTCGTTTACGGTTGGTAGTAATTTTTGGCAAGGGTTTTGGATGCGGTGACTTACGATCTCGACAGCAATTTTATATGTAAACCTCGAAAGCTTTCCCATTGAATTCCAGGAGAAGCGCGGCTGGAACCATGTTACCGGAGGCCTTCCCTTTGTCGCCCTCCTCGTGGGAATCTTCGCCGCGGCTCTAGCCAACGTCTATAACAACCGATACTACTTTAGAAAGCTTCGCGAGAATAATGGCAAACCCGTGCCCGAAGCACGATTGCCTCCGATGATGGTTGGAGGGGTTGCCTTCACGGGGGGCTTATTTCTTTTCGCCTGTCAGTCCCTAACTCCCCGATATGATTTGTTGTGCCACATTGACTAGATGTAGGGACCTCATCGCCTCACATCAACTATTGGCCATCACTCATTGGCATAGCATTAACGGGCTTCGGGTTTACCACCATCTTTCAGAGTTCAATCAATTATTTGGTTGACACATTCTTGCGCGTCAGCGCGAGCGCAGTTGCGGCCACCACTCTTCTTCGATCCATCCTAGCAGGTGTATTCCCTCTATTTGTGCAGCCGATGTTCCAGGGCATCGGAGTGAGTTGGGGCATCACGGTATTTGGGTGCGTTGCGGCGGTCTTGATCCCCGTTCCATTTCTCTTCTTTGCATTTGGCAAGAGAATTCGTGCAAAGAGTCGATGGAGCAATCATGGTGCATGATCCTGGATTCGCACTCATCGACCCATGTGTTGTCTGGGGTCTCGGGTGGCTTTTGAAGACCCTCCGTTTAACTTGTTTTGCTTCTTTCCGGTACCTGCTAGACTCTACCTATGCGAGATGCTGTTGATAGTCATTGGGATACATAGAATGTGATGATGGCCGTCTCATATCCTAAGAGTGTGGACGTGACCAACCTATAATGTATGCATGCAAGTATGATGAGATAGTTAAGCCACAGATACCATAATGATAACTTTTTTGAGATTTTTATTGTAGGATCGTGGAAAGTCCTATGTAGGCACTGATATTATCTAAGGATGGCACGGCCTCTGGTTGGGCGTAAAGTGACCTGGTGGAGAAGGAATGTTGTCATAACCCAGCGCTAACCGAGCGGCTTCATCCGGATTTGCGGAACCACTCCTCGGCAAGATAGTTGTGGCGGGTGGCTCTTCGGAACCGAGCATGCCATGTGTACACATGAGTATCTTGAAGAAAACCGAGTGCAGGCTTGATGCGAAGACCTTAATAGTTAAAGCATATGCAAAGTATTCAATGCTCAATCAGTCCAGTATGTGTGGCTGGTGGATGTGGGAGCAAGTTGGCCCGCGATACCTTCCGTAACCGGATGAAAGGGTAGTAGATCAAATCAATTGGTTATGTCACCAAAGGGACGATGACGTTTATGGAAGAATCAGAGCGAAACCCCCAAAGCCAATCCAATCCCTAACTTTACTTACTTCGTTTAGTGTACCCTCGGCTTGCCGATCGGATCCAATATTAGCCACAGTTCCTCTCTCAATCAATCACCGTCCATGAACACCCCCCTTCATGCTGCACCATTATTCGGTCCCCTGTCGGTCCCACCAGATGGAACAACAACAACTTACCCCCCGGGGAATTCTGGATCCACTGGGGCTAGACTACCGTTAGTCAGTCAATTCAGTCGGCAGTGGTCGCATCATTGCCGGTTTCTTCACAGCCAAGGTACGTCATTGGAAAGGTCCGGTTTCTCGTCGCCACAAGGTCTTCCTCTTTTCTTCTTTTTTTTATCCTCCCCGAAGCCATTTCACCAGGGGCATATCCTCATATCTTCAGTCTGGGCTGTCGCCATCTATACATCATCATTATTAGCATTATTTTTACTTCTGTTTCACCGGTCTCTCAACCCGTCCAGTAAAGGAACACCTGCCTTAGATATGTCGTCCAACGGTACCACAACGAGGAAGATTGTCTGCTTCTCAGGTATGTAAAAGAACAGTAACCCCTGTACATTTGCTTGTAATGCTTGCTTTCTTGTGCCGTGGATCAGTATATCTCCACTTGGACCATGCCGCTAATCCGCGACCTATCGGACAGACTTCGATGGAACGATATTCATGCAAGACACAGGCCATGTCCTCTTCGATAACCTAGGATGTGGCGCCAAGCGCCGCCAGAAGCTCGACGAGCAAATCAAATCCGGCGAGCGCTCGTTCCGCGAAGTCTCCGAGGAAATGTGGGGTTCGCTACGGATCCCCTTTGAGGACGGCTTCGATGTGATGCAGGAGGAACTGGATATTGATCCTGGGTTCCAGGAATTTCACAAGTTCTGTATCGAAAAGGGGATTGAGTTCAATGTTATCAGTGCTGGATTGAAGCCTGTCTTGCAGAAAGTGCTGGACACTTTCCTGGGAGAGCAAGAGGTATGGTGATTTGATTTCAGAGTGGGAGTTTGGGTCTGGTTGGGTAGTGTTAACTGTTTGCCACAGGCTTCGCGCATTCAGATTGTTGCCAATGATGCAGAAATCAAGTCCGACGGGTCTGAGTGGAAGCCGATCTGGAGGCATGAAACAGAGCTTGGCCACGACAAGGCGCTGTCCATCAAAGAGGGTCGTGCGCAAGCAGCAGAAGATGCTTTGGAAGGAGAGATCCCTCTCATTATCTTCATTGGTGACGGCGTGTCCGACCTCCCGGCTGCTCGCGAAGCAGATGTTCTATTTGCACGCAAGGGCCTGCGGTTGGAGGAATACTGCATTGAGAACAAGATCCCCTACATTGGTTTCGACTCATTTTCCGACGTCAAGCGGGAAGTAGAAGCGATCATGAAAGAGGATCAGGAGAAGACCAAGGGTGTGGGCAAGCCCGCCCGATTCAACCCCCGGGCTAATATGTGGCGGCGGATTTCTAGCAGGCAGGCTGTAAGTTTATTTTCGGGTGTTGCAGATGCATAATTCATCGAAGCTGACAATATCACAACAGGTTCCGAAGTTTGTCGCTGCGACGCCATCCAACGAAGAGAAGATGTTCCTCTGGCCAGAGAGCTTCTCCGAATACCGACCAAAGAATGCGGATGATATCCGAGTGTAAGAGCCGATCTCAGTTAATGTGTGGATGATTCATTTTCAGGCGTTTGGTGGAGTGAACTGGGTACATAGATCCTAGATGTGTCCACCTGAATGTTATAATCATTTTCGTCTGGTTTCGCGTTATTTTGGATAAGATTGAGAACTGGGACGGCGTTAGGTTGGATGACACACCATGTGAGCTTGCATTTGAGTGCTTGGTGACAATTAGTGGAATGAGATAGTGATTATTACATGATATTGAAATCCCGAAAAGGAAACTGATGCGAAACTCTCATCGGCAAGCCATGTGGCATCCAGGGCTAAGCAATTGCCAAGAGCCGACAAGCTCTGGAGTATATCCCCTGAGAATATTCGTTACTGGATTCCAACCTTGGCACTTATATTGCTGCCTTGTTAACAGAGTCGAAATGAAGCTGCTTGCCGATACGAGTAGTCCTTGTGGCACAGCCCTCACGTGGATAATATTTTGCGCCAATAATCAGGCTTATATTCTCTTAGCACAGTCGCACACCCTGATTGATATATTTTACCCAATCGACATGATCTTTTCAGCGTAATACCCTGATCTTGCAACAAATGTAATGGCTGATGCCTAGTGTGGCTGCAGCACAGCCTCGTAATCTGACCCTCCCGTCGCGCTGACTGCCTAATCGGGGCAAGTGTTGTCAAATAAGGCCGAAACCTCCAGCTTAGGTGTGTAGTAGTAGAGAATACTATAAGAGTACTTTGTCCGGATGGGCGCTGTCTCACCCAATATTCCACTTATTTTCCACGTCTCACGCCCTACAACCTCGTGGCATTGTTCCTAGACACCATCAGCGACAACGCTTTCCCAAAAGTTATGGATCTCAGAGCCAGCCTCGTCAAGGGTATCGCATCCGGCATCGGTCTAGCCTCAGAGAGCATATCAGCCTATAAGGCAAGTAGAGAAGAGAAAAAGGCGAATGCATCAGACACAGATAATACTGTCAGAGAAGCGATTACGGAGGATGCCGACGAAGTCGAGCAACTCATCAACGAACAACATGAAGAGGAATGGGTTCTTGACGAGGCGCAAGATGAATTAGCTGGGGATGAGCGGCGTGCCGACTCAGAACCTGCCGGTGGTGATATCGAGGGCTTAGCAGTCTCGTTTCTTCAGAATTATCCCGCTCCACCTCCGTACGCTCCCACGTCGGATTCTCCCAGACTGTCTTGTCCTGTGGTGCTGCCTCAGCAAAGGCCGAAGTCTCGCAAGCGAGGTTTCATTCGAGCCTATGCTCCTGTTCTGGAGGATTTTGGTATCGACAAGTCTATATTTCTTGACTTTCTGGAGACGTCGAACCGAGCGTGTCAGGCGACTCCATGGTTGCAAGCTATTAATTTGGCTTCTATTGGGACTATGTTCATTCCTGAGCCTATTTCGATAGCTGTTTCGATTTTGATACAGTTGGCGACTGATGTGGCTATGGCTGTTGATGGTAGGAGAAGGTAAGGCTTGTGTGATATGGTGTGGTGTTATTTTGTGTGATTCTGATGCATAGTATATAGGACGAACAAATTCTTTGACAAGATCAATGATGAGTTCTTCCGCCCTCGTGGCCTTTTCTGTTTGGTTATGACATGGAAGCCCGGGTCTGATTCGCCTTACGCTACCTTCGATATGAACTCCACGATATCCGCGGCCATCGAGCATGGTGGAGCAGGGTTGATGAACAAGGTTCGGCATAGACTCAAGTCATCGGATGCTAAGACGCACGGCGTTTTGCCCTTCTCGGAGTGTGCCCCTCTTATCTTTCCCGACCTGGATGAGTTAGCAGAACATCGAGGAGACAATCAGTCGAAACTGAAGGGTACGAAGCGAAGAAAGGAGTTCGTCTCGGATTACTGGGACCGGAGGTCACAGGCCAAATTTGTATGTTATTGGGTCCATATTGATCGTATGTACTGGAACTGACCTGGGGATTTTAGATGATGAAGAACCCCGATAGTGCTTTGAGCCAGGGTCATAAGCCAACGTTCACATCACGTTATGCCGACCCTAGCCATCCTGCCAGCAGCGGCTCCTTGGTCGGCCTACTTACGGGTGGACATATGACTGGTGAGAGATTAGTGCAACTTCGAAGTGGCGGAATTGGAACCGATAGAAGAAGAGGTCTCGGCAGGCAGTCAATTGAATCGCCACCTTTGTCCCTTGGAGGGCTGGCGGCTGGTATTCGTGCAGCCAGGTTCGGACGATTACCGATGGAAGATCCACAAGGGCAGGATGAGATGCACCGCGAAGAGAGTTATCAGCATTCACCTGCTCATACTTCGTATGGTGGCCAAAGCGTTCCTGGTCGTGGACGGGGAGTCAGAGACATTCGCCAGACAGGACCTCTAGGAAGTCCCATTGGAGGAATCAAGAAGCTGCTGAAAGAGGTACTTATGATACATTTTCCGATGGCTTACAGATGCTAACATGATGGCAGAACATTATTTATCTCATGATTGTCAATATGCCTTCGGAGGAAGATATGGAGGCAGCTCGGCGGATTCTCCAGTCGTGATCACTGTTTTGATTTTGCATCGATCAGTCGCTTTATTCTTTAGCGGGGCTTGGTAATTTTGCGGCTTTATTGATATTTTTTGGTGCATCTAGCGATGCCAATATAATAGCAAAGACGTGCAGAGTAGTGATTCAGACCGGTTAGGGTAATGAGTACCTGCATCGTTTCTGTTGTCATTAGGCAGTTATGGGATGCGACTAAAATGGTTCCTTGGAAGCCCGGCTCTTAGTTGTCACACAAAATGGCAGAGAACTAGCAGCGATTGATGATCAATGCATGACAGGTAAGTGATGCGCTTCTGATCAGCGAAGCATAGCGTCCCACACTTCGTCACCCACACCTACAGAATAGCTCATCCAGTGGCACAATTGATCAAGCTCCATAAGCTTGCTATTGCGTCAGAGAGTAATTACCAAAATGCAGGTCTATGTCAGCCATTTAATAAAAAGCCGTCTGCGTAAGTAGAATGCATGGGACGCGGCTCATGATAAAAGAACACGAATTGAGCTGAAGATGTGCCAGCTGGCCGAGACTTCTTTATAGTATTGATACTGGATGAGCTAGAGGAAGTGCACCGTGTATTTTCATTCACAATGGAACGGAAAAACTGGATTGAAAAATAAATTGCCTGTGTTGCGTTCATATCGGGCCAACAAAAAGTATGGTGTATGTAGTAGTAGTAGGTGCAGAGAAATGCAAAAAGAAATCTCCCCGACTGGGAGTCGAACCCAGGTCTCCCGCGCTTGTTCCCGAAAGGGAGTGACAAGCGGAAATCATGACCGTTAGACCATCGAGGACTTCTTATTTGCTGGAGATTTATTTTGCTTTATGTTCTTGACAGATATCTAAATGACTCGGACTACCACGCTCAACGAGGCAGCATACCATCACCCATCTACAATGTACGTTGTCGCTTGCGTCCATATAAGATGAATATAATCTAGAGTGTATCTCATCCCGTATTCATGATCTAGTTGTTTCTTTAGTCACCTGAGTATCTCGTGCATGAATAGTACTATCAGAACCTGCTGGTATGGTTGCCGGATATATATAGTGGCAACCCTAGCCGCGCAGCGATTGTCACGATGCAGTGGATCATTCAAGATACTGTTATCGTCATCACACTAGAAAGACACCAATCCACAGCATGAGCCATCTGTCATTTATAAAATTTAGTCAAGTTGAGATCAGAATTGGTGAGGTTTGTCAATGAATACACTGTCACATGATTATGGCCTTGCTTTCTGTTCCCTTTTCTCTAACCGCGCCTCCCCCTCTCCCTCTCCCAAACACTCTACTGCCATCCGCGGAACTAATCGGCTACCTACTTTCCTTGGTCTGGCTCAGGCCTTTTTTCCTGACTATCATCCACGATGGCGGAGAGTAAAGCTCGGAAGATACTGAGGTTGCTGTACCTTGAAGTGGTCAGAGGAGAGCACAGTACACCCTTCGTCTCTGATTCGCCTGGCTCAGAAGGGGACGTCATGCCGCTGTTTCTGCAAGAACATAACATATGTGTATCTTCTTGGGATCCTGAGTCAAGCTCTGAATATCCGTCATCTGTACCCTTTGTCCCGCGTTCTCGGTCGTTTCTACAAGCCCACCCCACTACCTCTGATCTTCCCTTCCCCAAGTACATCCCACTGGCCGACAGAGACGAGGCTCGGAAAAAAGGGTGGTTGGTGACCGACGAAGAGAACTGTTCCTATGAGGCTGCTCTTTTTTTTACCCAATATGCCACTGCCAATCGAGTCTTCCACCGTCCGTACTCATCACTGATGGATTTCTGCGAAGTACGCAAAATGACGTGAGTACCGTATATTCCAGCTGGATTACTGATTCAGTCATTAAAGCTTGCTAATCTTCAGGCCACCGAATCCTTTCATGAGTTACGCTACACAAATTGGACCGTGTCCATCTACAGGACGCTGCTGGGGCATCCGTCTTTTCCTTGAGCCTCAGATTCGCGATACTCCACCACTTCCCCATATTGCTGCAGTGGCTTACCAGCCAATAAATGCCAGAGATGGTTCGATTTTGGGTGGTGAGCTCGCTACCATCCTCAATATCATGCGTAGTCGCGTCAAGGAGTTTAAAGTGGAAAGTGAAGAGATGATAGAAGGTCTTTCTGATATGAATGAGCAAGAGCTTGAAGATCTTTCCCAGAAGAGTCCAGCCTTCCCAGATGAACAGAAGTTTCCATTTCTACTTGTTTCATTTGTGGGGCCACAGCATGCACGACTGCTTTGTGCCTCCATGTATACACACGTTCTGATCATTCACGTGTCGAAGCTTTATAGCTTCGAGAGAGAGCAGGATGCTCCGCTCGATCTATTTATGTCTTGGCTGTTTGCGCGTCCTGTGGCGGGAGCCTGACGGAAACCCTTCTCAGGGCATTACGAATTTCTATCTACTAATTACCGACTAATTTAATGCATTGTGCTACGTTGCTTTGGTCATTGCGCAGTAGTAGCTGGTCATATACAATAGAAAGATTGGGGCGGCGTCGTCCGGCTGATTTTGGGTCAGTACTCATTCAGGAGCACTTGTGCGGATTGGCGAGCATATTACATGCGGTGGCAGTAATAAACCTTCTATCGGAATCTTCTTCTTCGACTTTGAAACTTATCCACACCGCACAACACAAGCTCGTAGGGGAAGTCACGAACAGACAACACGTAGACTTGAAAAAAGGATAATCCGATACCCTATCACATCGAGAAGACCCAACCTACCTATGGTGTACCGAATGAAATGTTTTTGGGTCTTTTGCTCTTCCATGGTCCCATACTATTTTCACTAGAGGTTGGATTGAAAGGCACTGAGTAGGATACAGCAAAAGAGTAATGATACTTTTACATCCTAGCTACAATTACTCTGTCTTCCTCCCTTCATTTAGAATGGCTGGTTATTTGTGGGAGAGTAAAAGAAATAAAGTAACAAAGAAGTGAGATCTTATCCGCAGTAATTTTCCCTTTGTTCTAAAATGACTAAGTTAAATCCATAAAAGTGCGATAATGATCAGGGTATAGTTCCTCATGTCGTTTGGCCGGCATGTGTCCCAGGGGCCAAAACGGCGCATGTTCGCGAACCCAGCTCTGGAGAGATAGCCCGGCCCCCTCCCCCCTCGCCCCCTGCATGTACCTCAACCACCCATCATCATAACTAGAGACACTGATATAGAGCTCGGTACCGTGCTTGGACAAGAGTACTCGTGAATCAGCAGCCCCCGCTGCCGCGGGAAAGCTCTTTATCCAGGCGATTATTCTGCCACTGCTCCCTGCACGGACCGTGCGGGCGCATCTAACATCTAACAAGGGATCAAAGATAGATAGAAATCAAAAGAAGAGGTCTTTTCATTGTGTTGTGTATCTTATGTGTTACTAAGACTACATAAAGCGTGAAGAAAACGGATGATAATATCATTCTGCATAGAAGGAATAAGGAAGGTGCGGCGCGCCCGCTGCAAACACCCCCTTTCGGCAAGGCGACGTCCCGACACCGCTACGCTTGCGGGAGATACTGGTTTGGCTGGTTAGCCGCGTTGGCAGCCTGGGCGTCTTGGGCTTGAGGTTTGAGTAGAACGACATCTTCCAGCTGTCCATCTATGTAGGCCACAAGTCTTCTTTCGCGCTGCGGTGTGCTGAAGTCCGCTACAAGCTTCTTGGGTGCGAGGATCCATAGGCGTTGAGCAGGCTGCGGGCCCAAGTCTGAGATGGCATTCAAGAAAGATAGAAAGGCAGTATTGACTGTCGACTCAGTTGCACCGCGATTGATATCGTTAATAGTGAGGTTACGAATAACTTCTTGCTGTTGCATGGCCATAACCCTAAACAGGCGGTCTGTGCCACCCCAAACCCACCCAGTCGTCTGCGCCTGCCTGTTGGAGAAACATGCGATGTATTCATTGAATGAAAGTGAAATCAGCCACTGGTTGGCCTGCGCCATATAATGCGAAATCCCGAGGTTCTGGACATTCAGCTGGTTTGGCGGTACAATGGGGGGAAGGAGGGTCCGGAACAGGAGATATTGCCGGTAGCTAACTTGCGATGCCGAATATAACTTCACGTTCACCCGGAGTGTCTGCTTTGCGACTTTTTCTCTTCTAGCTCGGCGTTCCCAGTCAATTTACTGTTCAGGAAGGACGAGGGCCGTCATTATGACAGTATGAGAGGGTATACCCAAGAATGAGTCTCATGATCATGATGACGAGTTGTGGGATGTAGATGACTGGGGATGCGAGGCTCAGTGAATACTCGCAGTGGTACAGCCCTTCTTGTGTTGTGGGAAAAATTCAATTCTGTTTGTTTGATTCACTTGCAAGCTCTTCGCTTCTCGTGTTTCCTTTTACTTTTCTGCCTCTTCTTTCTCCTTTCCTCTTCTTCTTCTCACCACAGCCTGCTTCCATCTCAAACGGCTCTGCCAACAGGATTAGTTCAGGTTTTATCTTTTCACACGTCGACAATCTCGTTTTAACATCCTCTCCTCCTTTTGTTTCCTCTCCCTCTCCCCACCCCCCTCTCCCCCCTATCTGTCAACCTCCCCAGCACTTCGGTTCCTTCGCTTCGTCGGAACCGTCGTGATGGTGGTGCCCGAGTCTGGCGACGTCTTGAGTCCGCCGGCCCTCTGACCGTGGCAGCCGAGACGAACAATATTCCTTGGCTAACAACCGGAACGGAGAGGCCGAAAAGCTGACCACCATAAAGACGTTCTCGCCCTCGCCGGCACAGGCCTGGCGAGCCCGCCAGGAGGAGGAACGACGGCAGCAAGCGAGAAGTCGAAAGGCTCCTCGAGGATGTTGAAAGTTGCCCGCGGAAACTCGGCCCTTGTCGATTCGACAAGGGCTTAGTGGATGCGATGCCTGGTCGACTCGATCAGGCTCCGGCGATGGATGTCACCTTGCTGAAACATTGATTTTACCCTTGGCCTGTGTCGAACCCGATCAGGCCGAGAAGTGGTGTCTGGTCGATCTCGATCAGGTTACCAATGGGTGCTGGTGCCTAGGTCGACCTCGATCAGGCTCAGCTTTCAGATATACTGCTAAAAAGTCCCTAGCAGCAAATGAGACCTGTGTCGAATTCGATTCTGTCTGAAGTGAGCGGGTTTCTGGTCGATTCCGATCAGATATCCTGCTGAGATATTTCCCTATTGGGGTTCGCGAATTCAATCCTTGGCCTGAGTCGGGCCCGACCAGGTTTCAAGAAGTGGTGCCCGGTCGTTCACGATCAGGTTACCATTGGGTGCTGGTGCCTAGGTCGAATGCGATCAGGTCAAATTTGACCGTCTCAGCTTGCAGCTATACTGCTAAAAATTTCCCAGCAGGTTTCAATTAGTGGTACCTGGTCGTTCTCGATCAGGCCACCATTGGGTGCTGGTGCCAGGTAGAATGCGATTAGGTCAAATTCGCCCGGTTCAGCTTGCGGCTATACTGCTAAAAAGCCCCTAGCAGTTTCAAGAAGTGGTACTTGGTCCTTCTCGATCAGGCCACCATTGGGTGCTGGTGTCAGGTCAAATGCGATCAGGTCAAATTCGATCAGGTTCAGCTTAGACATACTGCTGAAAAGTCCCTAGCAGCAAATGAGACCGGCTTCTGGTCGATTCCGACCAGCTTCCCTGCTCAGATAACTCCCCTGCACAAAATCCCGAGCAGAGATTGAGGCCTGTATTGACTCGACAGGTCTCGAGTGGACAACCAGTGCTTGTATCGACTCGAGCAGGTTACTGGTGGGTGCGGGTGCCTGGTCGATTCCGGTCAGGTGCCCAGCGATTCTCCCTGCCAAAAGCCCCTGGCAGAGGCTGAGGCCTGTGTCGTTTTCGATCAGGTGGTCAGTGGGTGCTGGTACACGGGCATCCAGCTATCTTGTGTCCCTGCTAAAAATCCCTAGCAGAACATGAGTCTTGTATCGCATAGATCAGGGCTCATGTTGGGCACTGCGCCTGCCCTGTAGAGTATATGCGAGACTCGGGCGCAGTAAGGGAGCCTGGCCAATTGGGGTCAGGTGTCCTCGCATTCAAGGGCCTCCTTGATGACCTACAAAATCCCGAGCGGAGCATGAGGCCTGTATCGAGGCTATCAGGTCTCATGTAGATGCCGGGTGCCTGGTCGATTTCGGCAAGGCCTCCAGCGATGAGCTCGCACCTCACCGTGGTGCTGGAGTCTAGTAGCCAGGGCATATTGCCTATGGTGAAGCTAAGATGAGCTCCCCCTTATCAATATGATCTGGGTCACCCTCAGCATCTGTGTAAGAGACACAATGTTGCTCAAAGAAATGAGCCAGAGGACTGAACGATGATCTTGTAAGATTTTTCATATGGAGCATGTAGTAGAACGCCGAAGGCTAATATGTATCTGCAAATTTGTGGAATCGAACATCATGTCTATAGCATCCTTTTTCTTCGGATATGACACCACAAATATATCTAATACACCGATATAGACATTCAGAGATGTCCTAACTTCTAAGACTGGATTGATCGAATTCGGCACGCATAAAGGGAACCCAGCGCCAGCCTTCTAATAAGACGGGTAAACTTAGTACGCCTGCAAAGTGAGAGATCAGCGTGACCATCGACTCTTTCCATTTTCGGGGTACCGTAATACTAAAGCATACAGCTGTATTCTTAACTGAAGTATGGAAAAACAGTGGGGTGTGTCGGAAGTAAACTAAGCCGCTGTGCCTGCAGTGAGGCGTCATGGAAAACTGCACCCGATCGCCATAACTGGCATGAACCATCATAATTGAGGTCTAAGTTTATAATGTCTCGCATAGCGCGGTAGGCGCATCAGTCAAAGGATGAAAAGAGCAGAACTAGGATGGTCCGGAAGCAACGATAGAGTAAAAGAGAAACAGGGGCAAACTCTAACAGTCTAACTATGACGAAGGTGGCAGCGACATCCCGGAGAGAGATAAGCCGGGAAGAACCAAGGGACGGCTGTGGCTGGATCAGGAACTCAAGGTCTACTCCAGTATCGGAGGATTTTCTCAGGGGTCCCGCCGGGGTTTTCCCTTGCTCGGAGAACATCCAATCCACCACATCAAATAGCGGAGTAACGATGAGGGGGAAAGTGCACGGCCGACGTCAGAGTTTCGCTTGGGTGGATCTGCAAAGGCTAGGCGGCCGACTAGCCCGATAGTCACAGCACATGCCCTGAGGGTTCAAGACAATGGATTGGCCATGTGTTGAGACGACTGAAATCTCACTATCTTCCATCGAAATGATTCCTGTATCACTATCGACTCCGCATTGGTAAAGCGCAGGCACAAAACTTGTCAGCTGTTTGGACATTGCGACGCGAAGTTGAGGCGACATGACTTGAGACACCAACCTTCATTGACGGGGGACTATGAGCCGAGCTTTTGATGCGCCAAACTTTCTGTAGAACTGAAGAATGGGTGGATCGGCATGTCGTACGATCGGTTAAGGGACCCTAAAATTGGAGAGCCGGGGAATTCTGGGGTTAGCCGTCGGGATTATTTCGGTACGACACAGACTCACTGTCTACTTGGATCTCAGCGTGGGTGCGGCTAAAAAAGATGGCACAGATGGTGGAGTGAGCAACTGGAGGGACTCGGGGAACGCGGAGGAGAGAGGTTTCCAAGACATCGTGGCAGGCAAGTGCATGCCCCGTGCAGTCACGCTTTTCCTCCCCCCCTTCTGTCTTCTCCTCCACATTCCACCTTCCACCTCCACTCTCCTCCACTGTTCCACTCTCCCACTGGCATCGTCCCTCTTCCTCGATTTCTTGGCTTCTCGGTTGATTGTCTTCGACTTCGTTGTAATGACCCCACCACATCCGCTGCTGTCTTGGTTGTTTACTGCCCCGGTTAATTTCATTAAGTCCGATCATAAAAGGCCTCGTATCCTCCGTTTGCAACAATGAGACCAGGCTCAGCTTCCTTCAGACAGCCGGCAACATGGTGGCCTTCTCAGCTCTTTCGGGCGTCGGCGCTCTTTCTTTACTGCTCTCCCTCGTTCACCATGCACATGGAGTTTCATTGAAGGTTTCCACCCAGGGTGGCAACTCATCCAGTCCCATTCTATATGGTTTTATGTTTGAGGTAGGCTGCAGGAACGGCGCCCATTGACAATGCATTCACTAACGATGGTTTAGGATATCAATCACTCAGGAGACGGAGGAATTTACGGGCAATTGCTGCAGAACCCTGGCCTTCAGGGAACGACACCCAACCTGACTGCTTGGGCGGCTGTCGGTGATGCTACCATCGCGATTGATGGTGACAGTCCATTGACTTCTGCCATTCCCAGCACTATAAAGCTGGATGTTGCGGATGATGCTACCGGTGCGGTGGGTCTCTCTAATGAGGGATATTGGGGCATCCCAGTCGACGGCAGCGAATTCCAGAGTTCCTTCTGGATAAAGGGAGATTACTCGGGCGACATCACCGTCCGACTGGTTGGAAACTACACCGGCACGGAGTACGGCTCTGCCACTATCACCCATACGTCCACAGCAGACAACTTCACCCAAGCCTCCGTTAAGTTCCCCACCACCAAGGCTCCAGATGGCAACGTCTTGTACGAGCTTACAGTTGATGGAAGCGTGGCTGCTGGTTCGTCTTTGAACTTCGGTTACCTGACGCTTTTTGGCGAGACTTATAAATCAAGGTTCGCATTCCGATATCTGAAGAGTGAAATAGGGGCTGATTTTGTAGGGAAAATGGCCTGAAGCCCCAGCTTGCCAATGTGCTGGCTGATATGAAAGGATCTTTCCTGAGATTTCCCGGCGGCAACAACCTGTAAGTCCCAACTCATCTAGCAAGGATAGCGACGCTCACCAGAGACAGTGAGGGAAACAGCGCAGAAAACCGCTGGAAGTGGAACGAGACAATCGGCGATCTCTGGGATCGTCCCGGCCGTGAAGGTATGTCTTAACATCAGGAGCGAAACATTCATTCCTGACGGTAAATAGGCACTTGGACTTACTATAACACCGATGGTCTTGGTAAGTACAAATATATGCAAATACCTAACTACGGTACTAACGCTTGTAGGCCTCCACGAATACTTTTACTGGTGTGAGGATTTGGGACTCGTGCCGGTGCTCGGTGTCTGGGATGGGTTCGCTCTGGAGTCGGGTGGCAACACCCCAATCACAGGCGACGCACTGACCCCTTATATCGATGATGTTCTAAACGAACTTGAAGTATGTTCAGCAACAAATCCTATTGATAGCTGAGGTTAACCCTACGGTAGTACATCTTGGGTGATACGAGCACGACCTACGGAGCATGGCGCGCTGCCAATGGACAAGAGGAGCCGTGGAACCTTACCATGGTCGAGATTGGAAATGAAGATATGCTGGGAGGCGGATGCGAGTCCTACGCCGAACGTTTCACTGCCTTCTATGATGCGATCCATGCGGCTTATCCGGACCTCATCCTTATTGCTAGCACCAGCGAGGCGGATTGCTTGCCCGAGTCGATGCCCGAGGGTAGCTGGGTCGACTACCACGACTACAGCACACCCGATGGGCTGGTGGGCCAGTTCAACTATTTCGACAACCTGGACCGCTCTGTGCCATACTTCATCGGCGAGTATTCGCGCTGGGAGATCGACTGGCCCAACATGAAGGGGTCGGTTTCCGAGGCCGTATTCATGATCGGGTTCGAGAGGAACAGCGATGTGGTCAAGATGGCGGCGTATGCGCCATTGCTCCAGCTGGTGAACTCGACTCAGTGGACGGTAAGTCACTGTTGCGCAGCGGTGTCGGATGGTATAGATGAGCTAACGAGTGGTAGCCGGACCTGATCGGATACACGCAGTCACCTGGTGACATTTTCCTTTCGACCAGCTACTACGTGCAGGAAATGTTCTCGCGTAACCGGGGTGATACAATCAAGGAGGTGACCTCTGACAGCGACTTTGGACCGTTGTACTGGGTTGCGTCGAGCGCCGGCGACTCGTACTACGTGAAGCTGGCCAACTACGGCTCGGAGACGCAGGACCTGAGCGTGAGCATCCCAGGAACGAGCACGGGCAAGTTGACGGTGCTGGCGGACAATGACCCCGACGCGTACAACTCCGACACCCAGACGCTGGTCACGCCGAGCGAATCGACGGTGCAGGCGAGCAATGGTACATTTACCTTTAGTTTGCCGGCATGGGCGGTGGCTGTCCTGGCTGCGAACTAGCGTTGACTGGTGCTTGCATGGGCGGCAAGTCGAAAATTATCTGCAGGTGTGATGTCGTGTATTGCAGTATTCTGATTAACAATAGGGAAATCTTAGTGATGAAGCGATGATAGATCCATGTTATATACCTGCCTGTATATAGGGCATCGTCCAATGAGAGGCAACGCCACCACACGTGGCGATACACATAATAGCTTAGTACTACAAGTACTTACTATGCTAATAGTCAGGGAGGAGTAGCACAGAACGACTGTGTGTCTCTATGTGTGACTGACTGCCATGTAGCGGTCGGTCGGGGAGGACATTTGAATGGTCCCAATGAAGAGAACCACCCAACTTCCCGGCGTGTACCTCTGAATCACTCTATACTTCCTGTCATGGCCTCCTACGACAAAACAAAAGAATACTTAGATGGATACGATGAAAACAAGGCACGGGTAAGCGAAGGAGAAAACAAGCGGATTGGTTGGTTGTGACTGGATGCAAACGGGTGGCCTTCTCCACTTGAACTGGGCAGAAGCGAAGACCGTGCGCCGAGACGGGTTCGGGCGCCTTCCGTCTGCAGCTCCCCTCACTTTTTCTCTTTTACAACTGCTCATATTCCCCTCCACTTCTCCTTCTGCAATACTGTAATTATGATTTGACAAGTGCTGACTACTACCATCTCATAGTTACAGGGATAGTACTAGTACTGTCTGCTGGATCTCAGTCCACCAAACATTGTCTGGTGGTTACCATCCCGAGTGTCATCATGGAAAGACACTACTGCATTCTACTTACATTATAGAAATCTCCCCACCCGGCCTGCCATTCGCTGCGGCGGCCCACTCCGCGATAAGGAAATCTGAAGTTTTTTGCTTTAGTTGCTTTTTAGTTTCGCCCTCGCGGTCTGGCCTCGTCGGCCTGCTTTAAATCTCCTCTCATCCCAGCGTCCCGTTTCTGCTTTCTTTTCTCTTTTTTTCTTCTTTGCGCCCCTTGGTCCTGGCAGTGAACGACTTCGGAGCTTTGCGTTCACATTTGCTGGCGAAAAGCTCCATTGGATACCCTCTTTCGCATTTCCTGTTTCTGTTTGAGTTCCCCGTGCGCCTCGTCGCATTCTGCAGCTTCCCCGCCATGTCTGCCGATAATGAAAAGTCCGCGGCTGTCGCCGACGTGCAGCCTCAACCCCAATATTCCACGGAAAAGACTGAGCAGGTACATACTGTGACCGAGTCGTCGGAGCAGACCAGTCAATCGCAAGATCGGGAAGCCCAGCAGGAGCAGCAGCCAACCCAAAGTCGCGCGGCCAGGCTGTTTGCCTACATGAAGACCCGCGATTTCTGGTTGGTTTTGCTTCTAGGGTGAGTGCATATCTTGTCAAAAACCACTTCAAAGAGCGGCCAAATACTAATCAAGAACAGTCAAATCATCGCGCTGGCCGATATCAGCTCCTCCACCTTTTCGTCCCTCCTCTCCAACGCTGGCAACAGTATCCCCGCCTTCCAGACCCTCTGGAACTACATCCTGCTCAACCTCGTCTACACCAGCATTACCATCTACAAGTACGGCTTCAAGAAATGGTTTCGAATGCTTTACCGTGACTGCTGGCGGTACTTTATTCTTTCATTCCTGGACGTCGAAGGCAACTACTTCATGGTGCTCGCCTACCGCTATACCTCGCTGCTCAGTGCCGAGCTTTTCAGCTTCTGGACCATCATCTGTGTCGCCATCATCTCCTTCGTCTTCCTGCGCGTCCGCTACCACATCACCCAATACCTTGGTATCTTCCTCGCCTGCGGTGGTCTGGGCATGCTCATCGCATCCGATTACCTGCGCGGTGCCAACTACCCCGCCGAAGATCAAGTGAAGGGTGACCTGTTTGCCCTTCTGGCCTGCACCATCTACGCCTTTAGCAACCTGTTTGAAGAGTTTATGGTTTCCAAGCGGCCCATGTACGAGGTCATTGGTCAGATGGGCTTCTGGGGTATGTTCATTAACGGCGTTCAGTGCGCCATCTTCGACCGGGGCTCCTTCCACGGCGCCACCTGGAACAACAAGGTGGGCGGGTACATTGCCGGTTACACTATAGTGCTGTTCATCTTTTACACGCTGGCGCCCATCATGCTGCGTGTGTCATCAGCCATGTTCTTCAACATCTCCTTGCTGACGATGAACTTCTGGGGTTTGATCATCGGTATCCAGGTGTTCCATTACTCCGTCCAATTCCTGTATCCCATTGCCTTCGTGCTAATTGTCATTGGCCTGTTTGTGTACTTCATCATGGAGGGCGAGATGGGTGAGGCGAAGAAGCCGTGGCTAGGAAAGGACCAGGAGGGCGGAGTGGATGGAATTGGAACGGGCCGTCGCGCCCAGCAGACGGGACATGCGATTGTCTAGATGTGGGTGGTATGAGAATACTGTGCACGGGAACAAAAGTTTATCTGGTTTTTATTTACTTCAACTTAATATATAGTACTAGTACTAGAGTCTGCTGTGCAGGACGGAATGTAATGGAATATGAGTGATCTTATTGATGTTTCTCCTACTTTCCAACTCAATAGGTTTTATTAAATGGTACTTCACTGTATTATCCACTTGATATGATTGTAGGTTGTTTGACATTCTTCATGGGTCAAGTGCGGAGTACCTCCGACAATACCCTCAAGTAGCGTCTGAGCTGAACAGTCCGCGCGACGTGGTGGAGCCTTGTGCCTCCTTAATAGACCATAAGATGTAGTCATCTTTCATCAAATGGGGCTGTGGTTTAGTGGTATAATATTCCCTTAGCATGGGAGAGGTCCGGGGTTCGATTCCCCGCAGCTCCATTTTTTGTTTTTTGTTTTTTGTTTTGTGCCTTACTTCATGGCCGTCATCTTATCTACCCGAGACCAAACTTCTACCGCAGTTTGTCCTGCTCAATTTATTTTGCTGATTCGGCATAGACAAGTCGGGATCCGTACAGCCATTTACTACACTACTATGAATCATTCTTCAGCCTTACACCTTCACCAGATGGCCTTTTCACCTCACCAACCTCCTCACTTTCACCCTCAAGTAGCAGTCACGGAGACTATAGGTAGTTTATCCAGGTAGGAAACGTGGCTTAGATAGGTTGAATTATGCCCTCATGGGAATATGCGGGATTCAATGTAGATAGGCTGTTTCACCTATCTGCTCTTTGAGTCGTCTATATAAAGCTGCTTCTTTCTCTTCTTCTTACTTTTTCTCTTCTTTCCCAGGAAAATCTTGAATACTATATATTTGAATATATATATCTGAAGGAGGGATGGCTACTTACGATACTTCCTACTAGTAGTATTTATATATATCCTCAAAACACTGAAGCCTTCTCCACCCCTTACGACCACGGATAATCCATTCAGGAAGATTCTTTACATATTGATAAAAGACCCAATGGCATCGAACCCTCTGTAATAATCCAAGGTCACGACAAGTCCTCCTCGTGAACCCAAACACCAAGCCTTCTTCCATCGCAGGCTCGATCTTCTATCCACGCTGCAAGCACGAACAACGCTCCTTTATCGATAAAGACATAGTTAGAGTCCTAATCGAGCAGGTGTTACACTATGTCGCACCGTCAAAGACATGGTAATCACCTCCCTTTCTGGACGCATCAACTTTGACGTTAACAAACCCACACCTCGAGGCTCGAGCATCCATCCCCTGTATGTGGCTGCTGATTGCAAGAATAAGTTACATATTTACCTCGGCAGGCAATCGGAAAGCAAGTGGGAATGATAGCGAATAGCTCAACCACCGGAAGATGCAGGCGATGCTTCAGCCAAAGGAAAAAGACAGATGCAGGGCTGCTGCTCCAAATACAGGTTTTGATCGTTCATCTTCCTGCTGCGGGAGCTAGTGGCACAAAGGGTTTGATGATAACGCGTCACCAGCGACGCCGCAATGGCGGTGGTGGTGGTGGTGCCAGGTATGATACAATACGCCCGTACTTGGAGGCTCGAACTCTCGTCCTGTGCGTGTGGCCGCTGAAAGGGATAAAGCCTCGGTAGAAAATGCAACGGGGATGCTGGGGGTAGTTTGATGCGGCCGATGCGTCGGGTGAAAACGACCATCTCGATATCGAGATGGTCGCGGTTGAGCCATTCGGCGAGGATTAGCTGGAAGGGATGCTCGAATCTTCGTCCTGCGATTGTGTCCGCTGGGAGAACCAATGCATCAGCAGGCAACCGGGCAGGGGTTGCTGGAAGATAGCTCAACCGGCGGAAGATGCGGACGATGCCTCGGTTGACGATGACCTTGTCGATATCGAGATGGTCGCGGTTGAGCCATCTGGAAGCAGCAGGAGGACAGTTCAACTTCCGGTGTTGCAGTTCGGCACCTTGTCGATTGCGCTTGGAGTAGCTGCTTTGTCTCGTGGTCGGGCATCAAAGAATAGATCAGTCTAAAGATCGGAGGTAAGTCTTCTTGTAACCGGAATGATTGGCATTAGCTAACCCAGACCTCTTCTCAATAGTAGAAGGGACACCCCCATCTGCCTCATCCCTCTAAAATCCCAGCAGAAGAAACTTGGGCCAGTGTTGCATAGGCTTCAAGTGGATGCGGGTACCTGTTTCGCACTCATAAGATTTACAGGTCTTCAGCGATATAGCTCACACCTCATCGTGGTGCTGGAGTCTAGTAGCCTTGTGGCGAAGCTAAGATGAGCTTTATTTCTTTTCTTTTCGTGTGAGCGTGGAGATGGGAGTAGATTCTGAATGCGTGGGTTGAGGGGCTGAAGCGGTTAGGATATCCTCAAGAGATATTTAGTATGCGTAGTTGAATACTGTGATATCGATGCATTTGTTAGAGTTGAATACAGATGTACGGCTCTCTCGCGTTTCGATAGATCAAGTAAGACAAAACCCGTGGTACTGCACCATGTGCGATCTCATGCATGGTCGAGCATTAGAAGAGGAAGACCTCAAGGGACATGTCATGTCCGTTTCAATGAGCGGTCAGCTGGTCTGATCACTAAGTAGTAAGATTCTTACATGATTAAAGTTCTTACCCCTCTGCCCTGTATTGACTCTAGTATGGACTGGATCATTGTAAACAAATGATTGCTTTCATCCGAGCAGACTTCCAGGTATAGCAGTGATCTCTTTTGTTGTACAGTTAGTATTAATGACACTCTTGTAAAATAAGAAGAACCTTTCTGGACGTGACAGAATTACTAGGCTGCTTACCGCACCGGAGGGATAAACAGTAAACTCCATGAGGTGATTCCGGCCATGGTTTGCGTGCAATTGTGACTAGTTACATAGGCATCTTTGCATCGCAACCATATCACAGCTATATCCCCTCATTGTCTGACTTCGTGACATCATTCATTTATATCAGTCTCATAAAGGATCCATTGATGCTTTGAATTGTTGTGAGCCATGCGGCATTTCTGAGGCCTGCTACTCCGCATCCTGCAACTTCTGGAGTCCGCATAGGGGAGGTCGAAACTAGCTGTACGTAGAATATGACATCGGTGTAGATATACCAGGTGACTAGAAATCGCTCAATTGTACAGTGTCGCCATCTCTTTGTTACTCAGGAGTTGTGTAAGAATATGCTATTAAAAAACAGAAGATGGAGACAGAGCCACCCGGTTAGGGTCGGGCCGCCCGGGAGGAGAAACAAAAATAAGGGCACAGAATCTCAGTGCCATCCATCATGGGGAAGGGGGAAGAGAGAGAGAAAGTGGCGACGACACACACGACACCAATAATAAAACGAAACTAACAAAATAAATCACATCACATCATGAAGAAGACGCTGCGTAATGATGATAAGCAATCCCACCAATAAAACGGGGGTCACTGATAGTGGCTGACCTGAAGCAATTCGGGGAGGAGACGCCAAGCTTGACGATCACCGGAGCTTGAAAGACCAACGGGACAAGATGACAGGCCCGTCGCACCACGCCACTAACTGGCCCTAACACAACTCGGCCTGAATAGTGCGACGAATGTCCCGGTTCTGGGCCTCCACGATAAGATAAGTCATGGGCTTATCGCGTCATCGGCGCCGATCTCGCGATCAGCTGAAACCAATCATTCAATCAATTTGCATCACCCGACTGGGGGCGAGATTCCAGGGCCAGCTGAAAGGGTCGGCTGCCGAGACTGGACTGTCAGTGGATGCATGTCGCTACGCTGGACGGGAGGGGAGAGAATGACGTCTCAATCTTGGGTCACTTACTAGTTCACTAGCCAGCTAGTAGTTAGTTAGCTGCTGGCTGTGTAGGTGGTTTAAAAGGCTGGTGATTTCTCCCTTTCTCTCTCGTCATTTTCTCTTCATCTTATACTCAACTTCTTCCATACCAATTTCCCTCCACTCTGATCAATCATCATCCATCATGGCTACCAAAATCAAGCTCATCCCTAACCTCAATTACAAGCGATCAGGCACCAAGTCCTATGTGCACTTGATCCGCAAGTACCGCTTCCACCCCACCAAGCCTGGTCCCTACACCCTCAGCAGCTCCATCCAACAGACCGGCCGTCCGTACACTGACAAGCCCATTGGGGGTCGGGCTCATATTCGCCAGCTGGTGCGGAAGAAGAGCACCACCAGCGATGAGGTTGGCGAGGTCCCGGCCGAAGATGTGCAGAACGACTCCATGTACCTGGCGACCGTGGGTATCGGAACCCCGGCGCAGAACCTGAAATTGGACTTTGACACTGGTTCCGCTGACCTCTGGGTACGTTTCCATCATGAATGACCTATACGAGAATCATCTTACTGACAGATGTAGGTCTGGTCGAACAAACTCCCCTCAACCCTGCTATCCGAGAACAAGACCCATGCCATCTTCGACTCGTCCAAATCAAGCACCTTCAAGACCCTGGAAGGTGAATCTTGGCAAATCTCCTATGGGGATGGTTCCTCCGCATCAGGGAGTGTCGGCACCGACGACGTCAACATTGGCGGCGTAGTAGTCAAGAACCAAGCCGTCGAGCTAGCGGAGAAGATGTCCAGCACATTCGCCCAAGGCGAAGGGGACGGATTGCTCGGTCTAGCATTCAGCAACATCAACACTGTGCAGCCAAAGTCTGTGAAAACGCCCGTCGAGAACATGATCCTGCAGGATGACATTCCGAAGTCGGCCGAGCTGTTTACGGCTAAGCTGGATACCTGGCGGGACACTGATGACGAGTCATTCTATACCTTTGGCTTCATTGATCAGGATCTGGTGAAGACCGCAGGTGAAGAGGTCTACTACACCCCTGTCGATAACAGCCAAGGCTTCTGGCTCTTCAACTCGACCTCTGCCACCGTCAATGGAAAGACTATCAACCGGTCGGGTAACACCGCCATTGCTGATACTGGCACCACGCTGGCGTTGGTGGACGATGACACGTGCGAGGCGATCTATAGCGCAATTGACGGCGCGTATTACGACCAAGAAGTCCAGGGCTGGATCTACCCGACCGATACGACGCAGGATCAGCTACCCACTGTGTCCTTCGCCGTCGGCGAAAAGCAATTTGTGGTGCAAAAGGAGGACCTGGCCTTTTCGGAGGCGAAGACGGGCTATGTATATGGAGGAATCCAGAGTCGTGGTGATATGACCATGGATATCTTGGGAGATACCTTTTTGAAGAGCATTTACGCTGTAAGTGTATCCATTTGCTGCTAACGGCGATATTGAAGCTCACTAACTGGACTGCAGATCTTTGATGTCGGTAACCTGCGCTTTGGAGCCGTCCAGCGCGAGGAGTTGCGCCAGAGCCTGAAGTCGGAGTAGACGAGTGGCTGGATCTATTACGGTTTTATGATGTTATGTAATTGCAAGTCAGTGAACTTCTTCGATACTGCTTCCTCGCTCAACTCATCCGTAATGTGTTCGGCTCAAATTTACGAGTCACGAAGGACTACCGGATACCCTCAATAATTGAGGTTTTGGTACAACTGAAAGGTCAAGACCTAGTACGAAAGTCTATCTTTTGGTACACGCGCTTTGGAGCATTACGCGACGTGTCAGTAGTGTGTATCATTTTGTAGATATCTGTAGCATGCATTCCCCTGAGACGGCGCATAGCAGTCACTCCGGACATACGAGCATCAACGATTGGAATACAGTCCATAACACTTGGTGCCGCCTATAATCTCAACAGATAGTGTTTTAGGCAAGTTATCCACTAACGTAACTCCCGGCCGCGCCGGCCACCCGCCCGCACCGGCCACCCCTAGTACACCGCCCAACACGTTTCTACATGCAACAACTCTTTCTATCAAAGGCAGTGAATTAGCAATGAGTATTACAATGATTCTAGGGCGGGTGGCCGGCGCGGCCGGGAGTTACGTTAGATTTTCTATTTTAGTCATCAGCAAATCCAGCCCCCCATGGTGGAGTGGTGAAAGAGTGTTTGCAGCTGTTCCTGGCGCTTAGTGAAACACCAGGCAAAAGAAGATCAGGCTGCTTGTCAGGGACTCGAGGATCCCCTCACCTTCGAACAATATCTCAGAACCTATACTAGATACTAGAATTTCCTTCTGTTTCTGAAAGAACTTCTTTGCCTCTTTAAGCCCTTGCATCATCAGTCCTCTCATGACTTCAATATTGGCCGATCAATTTCTTGAAAGTTTCACGATGAACAACTTGGTCCGTTCGTACTCACATATGCATCTTGAAACCCTGCCAGCAGAAATTAGAATTCAAATTCTCCTTCTACTCAATGTTGAAGGACTTAGATCACTAGTTCAAGCATCACCCGTTTATCATAACCAGTATCTCCTGGATCGCAAGCGCCTCCTCCTCAACAGCCTATCGACCACACTGGGCAGCATTTTCTTCGAAGCTTGTATTGTCCAGGAGTCTAGCTCAGTGAGCTTCTCGCAGACACGCAACCACGATCGAATCCTTGAGTATTTTGGGTCTCTCACGGAAAGGCGCTGTCACTCAGATCTAACGGCAGGACTCACATTGAAAGATGCCATAGACATGGTAACCTTTTATCTCTCGGTCTTGAAACCTTTCGCACAGCACTACTCTGTGTGGGCGTTAGGCAATCTAGCTCAAGAGCCGAAAGCAACACATACGAAGATCGACGAAGACCTGAGTGAATCAGAAGAACACAGAATAATCCGCGCTCTGTATCGCTTTCAATTATGCAGCAACGTATTCGGCGTGGGACCTAACAAGGACGAGCTTGATCTTTTCAGGATAGAGTTTCAACTCAGTGATAGCGATATTCTAAAGTTGCTTGAAGACTTATGGGAACCCTGGGAACTGGAGGAGATCAACTGCATCTATGTCTTTGCGGAAACAAAATGTCGTGAAATCCATGATGCTGTGACCTGGGATTTCAGTGAAAAGAATCCACGGTTTGATGACCAGGAAAGACCGCCCACTCCGGAAGGGGCAGTGAATATACCACGTCAGTAATCCTCTTGATATGCAACTTTTACGTTCTTCTGCTGTATGATCCTAGCTAACTTGCTGACAACCCGCAAATAGAGCACAGCCGTGCTTATTTGAACGGGACTATTACACAAGGCCTCGAGCGTTTGCATACCCTCTTCTTTAAGATTCAGGAGCACTCGAAGTTGGTCAATGTAATGGAGCAGACTTTGGTTCTTTGGCTCGAGGAGTTCCTCGAAGGAGATGTACACGGCGCGTTCACCCACGCGGCACAAAGTGGACGCCGCGCTAGGGCACCTTCTGAGCGAGATAAGAAGGAGGAGCGAAGAGAGCCGTTGCCTTTCCGGGGCGACAGAGTGGACGGAGTTTACCCGCCATTAGCATGGACACTTCTGTGGAAAGGAACATACAGCAATATGTTAGGAAGCTACATACCTGATGAAATCCAAAGGTGGGGGTATGTTATGTGGGATGCGGCTCGGTTGGAGCGCACCGGTGCAAAGGAAGTATTGGAAAGAGAATGGGACTTGATGTGGGGTGAGAATGAAGATGCGAGAGACCAGAGAGAATTTTTCTGAGCTGATCTGGGGCTGTATGTCAAACCCTAGGATCGCTTCCCTGTCCCTGTTAGCTTAGCTTCACTAATATACGTACCGTCGAATTGGGTCGAGGAGGTATCAGACTAAGGACTATCTGAAGAGTAATTAGTCTTGGACAAAAATATTCGTTAAGTAAGCACGGACAAGTGTTCTGTAGCTAAGCTTCCAAACGTATAGTTACTTAAAGGCAGTGTTATTGAGCACGAAGACCAACTTAGCCAAGTACATGAGGGAGTGTCTTTAGTAGTAGTAGTAGTAGTAGTAGTAGTAGTAGTAGTAGTAGTAGTAGTAGTAGTAGTAGTAGTAGTAGTAGTAGTAGTAACTTATTCTCTTCAAATTTAGTGCAGCTATTGGCACTTTGCTGAACTACACACAGCTAAGAAGAATACCTAAGACAGTCTCCTAGCACTCACTAGCATTGTTTATTCTTGACTGAATACAGGCTATACATCATTATATAAATTCTATATAAGGATTATGATTTTATCTTTTGTGCTACAGCCTGGTTTTTTAGCCTTCATATAATAATTCCGGTCCATCAGTCTTCCTGTATAGATAAAGAAGTCAATAAAAAAATCATCTTAAAAAAGATCTCAGAGTTTCTTATTATACTTACCATAGAAACAGTGAAGAAGAGAGATATAAATAAGAACTATATTCTATAGTATGCTTGGTATGTATTAGATATATTCTCTTTTCTAGTATTACATATATTCAGTCTCTTCTTTTCTATTAGTATTTATAACAGTTACAGAAAACGGATTTACCACACTTTGGTATGTAGCATGGATTAGGTTGGGTTCCGGTCAGAGCTTCCACCCTTTTCCGTCCTTCCACTGCCACAACCTCAACGCCACAAACAATACCATCCCAGCTCCTACCGTAACAGCCGCAAACAGCTGCCCCTTCCAGAAAACGGCATGTTCCAGATCCAACAACGCCCCCGCAATAGGATTGCCAATGAGAATGCCAAGCCCCGAAAACACAGAAGCCATGCCCAACCACGTCCCCATGATAGCCAAGTCCGGACACAATCCCGCCAGAACCGGAGACATCAGGGCGACAATCGTTCCGGATGGGAAGCCATAGAAAACAGCAAAGACGATGGCGCCAGCGTTACTGTGTATGCCCATCCATGCGAATGCGAGGATAGTGACCATAAGACTCACGATAATCATGACATTCAGCGGTCCCAGACGATCAGCGAGCATGGTGGGTGCAATCCGACCGAAGAAAGAAGAGGCGCTGAGAATGGATAGAATGTAGAAGGATATGTTATCGCCTGCGTGGAGATAGATGGTGAAATAGGTCGGGAGATAGAAGTAGGGGAAGTAGAGGCCCACAAGGTCGAAGAAAAGCGCAAGGCAGTAGATAACGAAAGGAACTTCACGGAAGGCCGTGAGATCAAGGAGCCGCCGAGTCTTTTCAAGAGGAGGAAGGCGTGATTTCATCACCGCTATGGAGAAGAGGAGGCCGGCTAAAGCAATAAAAGCAATTATACGGGTTGTCCAGCCAAATCCGACGCGGTCGATTAGTTTGTGAAACACGATGGGATAGATTACAGCGCCTAGCGTGTGAATTCCAAGTTAGTATAATTCAATAAAATCGTTTAAATCAGGACTTACCGACGCTGCCTCCTGACGCAGCAAATCCAACGGCCAACGCTCGTCGGGAGGTAAAGTATGTTACGGGTATGGCAAGGCTAGGGATGAAGAGAAGGCCGGAACCAACGCCCACCGCGACGCCATGAGCCAGAAAAAATTGGTAGTACTCCTTGGATAACGAGGTCATCATCAGTCCAAACACGACCAGGAACGTGCCTGCTATTATCAAGGACTTAATCCATCCTCTATCAAAAATTGGACCCACGACAGGTCCCAGTGAAAGTAAGAGGAAACTTTGAACTGTTCCGATCCAGGCTATAGAGGATGGGGAGTAACCTTTGAGCAGTCTGGTTTCATAGTAGCTCTGATAAACGCCGAATGTATTGATTATGCCCCTGTAGCCCCTGGGGTCAGTAAACGGGGACTGCACAGGGATGATCCAGCAAGACCGACCAGGAGTTAAAGAAAAGGAAGAAAGCGCCAGCTACCTGTACCCAGGCAACAATGCCTCCATCGGGTGCAGGAGGGGGCGGGGGAGCAGAATACTGAGCAGCTGAGTGTTTCTCTATTTCTACAGTATTTGGTCCAGCTATGTGATTTGTGGACAGGGGGCGTCTTGAAGAAGCATCGTTATCTGAGGGGACAGCCATGGTCAACACCTTGAGCGAAGATTGTTGAGGAGCAAAGATGGAATACCGAGAACCACAGCACCATATTGTAATACTGATCATGCTGTCAATAGAGCTTGTTGTTATGAACATCAGAAATCGCCCATTGGTCTGAGGACGACCAAGGTGTTGTCAGTGCTCGAAAGAAGAGGATCGCACAATGCTTCGTTGTTGGCCTCGTAAAGAGGGTCCGGAAGATGCAAAGAAGATCATTGTAGCTTAACGCCGAGCATAGGCCTCTTATTGGCTGCTATCTGGCAGCTGATCAAGCAGCGTGACGAAGCAGCTAAGCTATTGCTATGGTCATCTCGGACTGGGGTGTTCGTCTAGTTGATGCAAAAGCAAGAGAAGCAGCGAATTCGTCTGTTGTTTTACTTAGGTGATTGTTGGTTGATTATTGCTGAGAAGATTTTTTCCAGAGTAAACGGGAGTACAAGGAAGACGTAGATGGTACTAGTTGTAGGTGGAAGAGAAGGTCGGGAAGGTGTGGGCATTGCCCGCGGCAATGCAAACGCTGCATGATCTGGCCAGGTGTTGTTGCTGGACTGGGCCAGTACAAAGACTATTGTAGGTTTATTGTCCGACAATAAGCACTATGAGGCTCGAAATCAGTTTACCAGACCAGACAGAGGCCAGCATGAGCTCAGCCTAAAGCGTTACAAATCCCTCAAGAAAATCACAGCAAAGCCGGCGAAGCAACTGATCATTTACCTCCAGTTCAATCTCTTGAAGCCCGTCCTTTTCTGGATAATAGCCATCTTTGCTCCGAACACAGGAAAGGCTGGATCTTTCAAGCTGGAGCCTTGAGTGGTCTCTCCAGTTGAACTTTGTGAACCTTCTCCGCTCACATGACTCTGTACGTGGCCGAATCTTGCGTCCAAGTGAACCGTAAAACTACTCTGCTGTGTAACTTTATCAATCGAGCTTTGCATTGCGATCATCGATGAATTAGAACGTAGCCTATTAGCACAGATAGATGTTCGATCAATGCCAACTGGTTGGCTGCCCACCTGATTAATTTCAGAGAGCAAAGCCTGTCATCTTTATTCGCCTTGCAGGGGAAGTCAAGAGATGGCCTCACTTCTTTGTAGACCAAAGTGAGCGGTAGAACATTGTGAGTCTACCGATGGACGATCTGTAGCTGACAATTTAAGCACCGTTGTATCGTTATAGTATTCTTTAATCAGGCCCCACATAGCTTAGCGACCGTGGTATGAATCCAGCCAGAAGAATGCAGAATGGGAAGATGAGAGGTGGGGACGGAGAGAGAAAGACGGCTAGTTTGTCGGACGGCTGCTGCCGAGCCGTTTAGTTATAGGCCGATCGGGACCAGGGACTGCTAGTAAAACCATTAGACGAAACGCACAATCGCAGTCGCGCCGTCTCTAATTTTGCTCTACACGGTACTCTGCTCTTCTTATGGAAAAAGGGGACAAAAACAATTCAATTAAGCTGTGATATTGCGTAAAATATCTGTGGCTAGGACAAATCATCAGCATCCTTTTTCCTGCTACACCGTGGACATCACCTCAAATCGATACCTGAATATGGTTGCCTCTGGGTCTCAATAGATTGTAATTACGTCCAATCCATTCCCATTGGCGAGTGCTTAGATGACAAGCGACCGTATATCACCAGGTCAAATTGTGAGGACATGTGTTATCAGTAAATGCCATGAGTGGGTGCCATCCGCGCATGACTACATACAAAAGAGCCGAGCTTGCCAGATGGCAGAAGGTCTATACTCACCAACACGCTGCGCAAGCGACAAATTGCATCATCGGTTTCGAGCAAAATTTAATTGCCGAGGACAGCGACCGGAAAAGACCCGTAAGTTTGGGTGATGCCCAGGCAGGTTGAAAACAGGGATGGCAGCATGAACATGCATATTAGGGAGGATCATCTCCAAGACCCGCCAGTCTATTGAAGTTGCTACCCTCCTTGATGACGAGACACTATTCAAAGTCTCCACTGCTGGAGGGGGTCAATAGATGGTCACATGGATCAGTCCCGCCACAGTCAATTGAACTTTGGCATCCTTGCAGGGATACCACTGTGGTTAGTTTCCTAAAGGAAATCAGCAGCGTCGCAACAATTAGGCGACATATGTCGGTAAGCTGACACACAAGTGCAATGATGACCGAGAACCAATGCGCTCGTTGACTATCGGCCCCTTTAGGAGGCTTGCGATGATCAAAATCTTCCTTTATCAAAGACTAGCCAGCAATCCTTCAGGGAATCCACTTGGAAGCCTGGGAGATATTGCGCCATATGACTGAGTCGTAGCCTACACCGTTAATTTCGGCGGTCAATCCCCGATCGTGTCATCCTCCCATTTGTGCGACATGGCCAAATCCCGAAGCCATGCCCATTTCATTGACGGTATGCTTGGTGATTGACCTCTTCCGCGGCGGTTGGTCTAGGCACGTGGGGCCAGCAAGCCTATCAGCGTTGCAAGAACTTCTTTAGACACTGCTGCAGACTGAAGCTTATCAGCAATCATAGGGAGATTCTAGACCAGTCAATGGACCGTAGGAGCTTGAGTGTTGATGAATGTGAAGTGCCTGTGCAGTGGGTGGTTATGGCAAACATACACCTCATCCAGTATGTACGTCCGATAAAGTTTTCGTACCCGAGGGGTCCGACTGGTAAGCATCCACGGCAGCAGTGGCGCATTTCCAGGACACCGGATAGGAGATAGTGTACGAGCCAATGGTAAGACAGTGAGACTAGTACCTCGCTGAGAAAATTTTTGTGGGATCAAAAACCTAAGAGTTTAATCTCCTGGCTAGACCGGGGAGGGGCGCGGAAGAATAGGAGAGAGTTAGAGTGAGAAAGAGAGGGACAGAGAGAGGGGCAAGAGAGCTAAAGACTAGAACAGAAAATGCCAAACAAACATTTCTTGGAATTTCGCGCACTATTGCCTTTGACACTCCTCTTTCCCTCCCAGCCACCACCTTTTTTTTTTTCCGGTTGGTTGGCCCTGGCTTTGTTGCGCTGACTGACTTTTCGCCCCTTTTGCGACCATGGTCCGGGCGCGTTGGCGCGCAAAATGACCGCGATGGGAACTGTGTGCCGCTGTAGAAACCAGAAAAATTGAAGACAAGGTGGTGGTAGTGCACGGAGATGAATTGATGAGGGTTGTGTTAGCCTGAAACTTGCATGAAAATATTAGCTATAGTTTTGAAGAAAGTCATGAATGCCCAAAATTGGAGCTATGACCTCTGCCCGCGACAGCATCTATTGCAGATGGTGGGTAGCTAGTAATTGGATGACATTTCCCCTTAATCAGGATATCTGTCCAGCGATAACCCTCAACGGAAATCCCTCATTGGTGACATTCATGTGATGTAAAAGAGTGGAGTGCATATGCAGAGCACAGAAGCATTGACATTGCTAATAGTCAGTCACAAAGCAACCCAAAGGGTAAGCGACAGGTCTGCGACCGTTCTATGAAATCGATCGTGATAGACAGGAGACAAGGATTATCAGGGCCCTATGACGGGAGTTCCTGGTCAACAGGATCGCCCACGTTAGCGTCTTATCACGCAAGATAAGCCGGCGGTCGCATTTGCCACAGACGTGATGGGATCTGCGGATAGCACCGGCTCTGGTGGGAGGGATCGCCACCAGGGTACGTACGATGTTTCTATGTACAGAGCATGTCGTGGAGGCTGTGGTGGTACGAATTGGATGTGTCACCAGAGTGATCTTCGACAATCCAGACTGGGGGGGAGAAAAGTGGAGGGAACCATGAAAATCAATCAATGAATGGATGAATGTGACTCTGAGTGTGACTGTGACAAGCGAGTTGAGAAACTGAGACGGTGACAGAAATCTCCACTAAGTATCCGAGAATAGAAAAATACCACGAACAAAAACAAAAACGGACACAGAAATCTAAAATAGAAAAAAAAGCTAACAAAAAGAAAAAGCCGGCGAGCTTATCAGTCCCACGTGCCCGTGCACGGACTGTCTAGATGGGCTTCTGGAACATTGGCGCTCCTTCGTGATGATTCAATGGCTGATGCGGTCCCTTTTACAATTTTGATTTTTGTTTCAAGATTGTATAATATTTGACGTGAGTATGATTGTTTCGAGTCCAGATGCATTGTTCACACGCAGCCCATTGGCTCCAAGTTGACTGCATCATCAGACGCGTCTCAGGAACAGCAGAAAAGAGCAGGTTCGCCAGGAGGGACCCGCGATTGGGCTGTGTATGTCGGCCTGAATTGCGGGCTGGAACAGTCGGTCTCCACCGGGCGATCCACCGCAACGCCGATTTGGCTTTGGCAGACCGAGTTCTAGAGCGTTCGCCCACCAGGTTTTCCTGTCCCATGACCTGGCGGTTATCAAGCTTGCTCATCCTCCACCCTGTCAAAATGTATATAGGCCTTCCCCGACCAGCTCGGAGAGAATTCTTTTGACATCCAGACAAGCAAAAGCCAAAGCTCCTTCTTCTCTCCGGACCTTTCGATTCTTTCGCCCTTCCCTCTCCCATTTCGGGTGCGGGACTCTGCATCTGCCCCTCCATTAGCACACGCAGCAGAGAGGCACAACAGAACTACGCTAGACCATACAATGTCCTACACTTCCTCCTCCCGCTTTTCCAGATCACCTTCCCCCGCCCCTCGCACTAGACGACCTTCTCCGTTGGAAAGAACCTCATTGCACCTCCGTCTCAGCCTGCTCTCCGGCGAGAAATATGACCAGGAAAGCAGTGCCAAGGAACCCGATCTTCGTCGCTGCCTCAGCCATGCCCACATCCACGCCAAGTCCATGGCTATGGTCAAGCGAGACATTCGCGTCCACATCCGCTCCATGGGCATGGCCATGGACGATGACAGCGACGAGGAGCTCCTTGATCACGAAGTTCTCCCGCCGCCACCGTCGCGCCGATCGTCCCGCAGCAGCCTCAAGTCCGCTGCGGCCCCACGGGTGACGGTATCACCCAAACCCAGCGAGAAGTCGAGTCTGCTCGACAAGGGTCGCAAGTGCTTGGAGAAGCTTTTCCCTCGCAAGAACAACGTGCATCTGGCTCAGTCTAGAGTTACCGTTGTCACTTGAAGCCCGTTTATCTCTTCGCCTGCTCGTCTCTCGGTTTAAACCCCCACTGCTAGTGCTTATCGGTTTCGCCACCAACCTCTACTACCCATAGTATGATGATATCCATCTCTACTTGTGGTAATCACGCCATTTCGGGTGCCCACGCCCATACCCATGGTGCTTCACTGTCACCCAGACTGCCCGTCAGAGTCTCTTGTCAGTCCTATTCATCCCGCCAGTCCGTTCGAGACTGGCGCGCTCTCATCCGGTTGAGAGCCTTGACCTGACGCCGGCTTCTGGTCGTGAAGTCCATATTACTATCTCCTTCACTCTTTCCTACCTCAATGTATCTTCCCCAATCATGTTCTTGAAGCGGGCTTCAACGACCACGATGTTCGGAAGTAATGTGTGCCTGTTACTATTTCCTTTGTTTACTTGTCTGGGCTTGGAGTTATAGCGTGCTTTGCTTTTGCTTAGCGATGGATACCAATTAGAGTATAGAAGACCATAGATTAGGTTTCAGAATCTATTTTGTCAGTGACATCTATCTTCCTCCTGCTCAAATGTAGTGTTTCTTTGTGTACCCCCATCCTATTCCTAGATAACCTGAATGACTCACCCAGATCACCACCAGCACCACGTTCCACATAAGGTCGCACAACGTAACCTTTTACAACCCCCAAAACAGCCAATCATACTACTATGCACCTCATGACTCGCAAATGCTAATAAGTACTCGGCCCCCAAGCCACCTGGCACAACCCCGCCGTGGTAGGAATAGGTCTACTCGGGCCGACGATAACAAAGCCGCTCTTGCAGCGGCTAATTTGATATTCAGCCTGAACCGCGATAGGCCGACAGTTCCCGGGCCATCCCTGCATGCATGCAGGTCACCCCCCTCCTTGGCCGCACCTGCATAACCGAGACGAATCTCGGTCAAACATGTCGTGCTCTGTTTCTCTGATGCCGTGCAATGCCGCGCGGGCCTGAATTGCGGTCGGACCGACTTTACACCTCATACTTTCCCAAGTTGTAATATGCCTGTTCGGGATTTGTTGACGCCACCGAAGTCATTTATGTTGTTCTTTCTTTTGTTTGTTTGTGTCTTATCGATTGCTACTGATGATTATGAAAGCTTATTGGAGTTTAGTAGGACAATGATATACTGATTAGTAAGGATGGAAGGTAAGTCTGGGCCTCTGCGCTATCCGCATGCGGTCGCGCGGTTCGAAGCTTCATTCGGCTGGATGTCACCACAATCTCGACTAGAACACGATAAACTGACATGACTGGTTACTGAGACAAGCCATTATGAAGATAAGACGAAAGATAAAATGAAATATAAGTTGAACAAAAGAAAGAAAATGGGTACACCCCATTGACTAGCCGAAAATGGAGAGTTAAATGGTACACATCCATAGCTGAAGCATACTTTATGTCTTCAGAGGTGAGGCAAAAACGTCGTCCAATCCACGGTGCGATAAGCGCTGACTTCCAAAGCTCTTAGTCCAACGAAAGCCTCGACAATCAAGTATAACCTTGCAGCAGCATACGTGCAAGCAAGCGGGAATATACTCCAGAATTCGGCCTTCAGTGGCAGTACCTTGGAAACCTTGGCAGAGTCCCTTGTCAGTCGCGCTTGCTCCACGTCTTCCAGCTTAGATTTCCAGAAGATCCTGCAGAAGAAGCGCTACCAGCGTGACAGAGGCTCGATTCCTCCGTAGTCGGCCAGAGTCTTCCCAGCTCGATTCCTCTCCAAAGAAAACTATCCACCCAGTAAAATATTCACCCAGTCCGCTCAACCATTCTCATTACTTGTACGCTCCACTTTAAGATAAAAAAAGATACAATTTGCGATATGCCAGCGACATTCGCGGACAGTCCATCAATAACTGAAACACTCCCGCGCCAGCGGCCTTCTCCTCTCCTCCCGGGAGCCATTGCGGAAGAACCAGCATCACCAGAGAAAGTCCTCTTCGATGACGGTACCCCCATTCTTGTCTCTTACGACGAGATCCCCGAGTGGTATCAAGATAATGAATTTATTCGACATGGCTATCGACCCGTCTCAAATTCCACCCATGCGTGCTTCGCCAGTTGGCTGTATCTGCACAATGAAACCGTGAACATCTATTCTCATCTAGTTCCAGCCGTCTTCTTCCTCGCAGCAGAGGGCATGTTCTATCAGTATCTTCAAGTCAAATACCCAGAAGCCACGTTATCCGACCACGCCATCTTTGCCTTCTTTCTCCTGACTGCTGTTATATGTTTGGGTCTGTCGACTACCTATCACACATTAATGAATCACTCCCTCCAAGTCTCGGAATTGTGGTTACGACTCGACTTTGTTGGCATTATTGTTCTGACCCTGGGAGATTTCGTCTCGGGTATCTACATGGTCTTCTATTGCGAGCCTCTATTGCGGCGGATATACTGGGGCATGGTATGTTCCCTACCACACCGTTTGGTACACAAGAATCTAACAGATATTTAAAGATCATCTCACTGAGCTGCATCACAATAATGATCCTCGTGAACTCCAAGTTTCAAGGACCCCGTTGGCGCACCTTCCGTATCTGCAACTTTGTGGGTACTGGACTATCTGGCTTCGCGCCTCTGATCCACGGTATCAGCATCTATGGCTTTTCCCAAATGATGGTACAGTCCGGCATGCCATATTACCTAGGCGAAGGAGGGCTCCTCATTCTAGGTGCACTTTTCTATACTGTTAGTACACCGACCTAAGAACTAAGTCCCATACTGACAAGTGAATATAGATGCGCATGCCAGAATCAATCAAGCCTGGGAGATTTGATATTTTCGGTTGCTCTCACCAAATATTTCATGTTCTGGTCGTCCTTGCCACGGTTGTTCAGCTAGTTGGTATTCTCTCTGCGTTTGATTATAACTACAACCATGGCGAATGTAGGCTGCCACGACGTGACGATTTCTCAGCATTATGACCACTCAATTATAACGATACATATCTTATATCCGCGCTCATTTCATCTGTGTTTACTAGAGATGGTGGTATAGAGACGAAGTTCGGCACTTACTATTATACGCTACAACAATACCTCCCGTCAGCATATAAAGAATCATTTCAACGAAACCAGCTATAATTTCCTATAAGACACACCTTTTGTACTACAAAGAACGCCCGCTCTACCATAATGCAAATCATAGGAGACTTATAGAGTAGACATACTTAGTTAGGTCTCATCATCGATGAACAAATTTGAAGAAAACCCCAAAGAAAATCATTATTTACAACAAAAGGTGCATCAAATTACAATTTCAATCTGAGATGGATAGAAAATAAACTGGCGAAGATACGCAAAAAGAAAAAAGAAATCTCCCCGACTGGGAGTCGAACCCAGGTCTCCCGCGCTTGTTCCCGAAAGGGATTGACAAGCGGAAATCATGACCGTTAGACCATCGAGGACTTCTTATTAATATGCTGCATCTATTTGCTATATGGAATAAAGAAAAGATGACCATAGCCCTACCATGGCGGGTATGGAGGGGTAAAAGTAGTAAATATATTACGATTTACTTCGCGAGAATACCTAAACTCCAAATGATGCCCAATGTTCTCATACATTATATACTAGTATGGAAATAGGGAAAGTCTCGTAGACTCACAAGTGGCCTGAGACGAGCTCACCACATAACATGCAAGGCTTTCTGACCTGCTCCCAATGTTGTTCAGCATATCCCAGTTCCTGATTACCTTGCATGGTATTGCTCAACTTCCCGTTTCATCTACCTGTAATATGCATACGAATCTCTATATATCAAACCATGGTTCGTAAGTCTGCACCGTCGACACGGCGATTTCCGCCAGGCTTGTTCCGAACGGGACGTTCCCGTGCCATCCACAAGGACCGAAGTAAGAGTACCTGACTTCTCTGTACTAAGTACTATACGTAATCCACCTACCTTTCAAAAGGCTTTCTCGGAGAATAAAAAGATATAAAATCGTCACTAGCGGCTGGTGGCACTTCCTTTCGCAGTACAACAACTACTAGCTTTCCTCTCAGCTGACTGGTGCACTGACCCCCACAATTTGCTGCCTAGCCCATCTTGTGTCTGTTTACGCGCCTGCATCTTCCACTTAATTCAATATTCCCACATAGTAACCAGTTTTGCTTGAAGAGACACAATGGAAAGAGCAGCAAGCCCAGTTTCCACTTTCATCGGGCTAGCAACCCGAGTCGACCCTTCGCCTCTACGGCCCCCTCAGGAAATATTCGTTCATATCCAGGAGATGTATGACTCTGGGAAACCATTCTACACCAAGGAGCTACTTCAGGATCTCAAGAAGCAGCTACAGGACGCTCGCGATGGAGTTATCCAGAGTATACGTGTGCCGGGGTTGGATGGAGTAATTGTTGAGTTTCCAGTACTCATAGGGCAGGTTTATCCAGCACATGATGAGCCTGGTATGGAGTACATTATGTATGTGTGTTTATTGTTATGTTTCTCATGCTAAGGTGGTGCAATGACTCACTGACTTTAATTTACAAAGCCAAAACCCCCCGCATATCATATTCATCTCTGCAAGAAGTACTCGATGAAGATAACCTAGGGGATTATCTGCCCTACAACCATATCGAGATTGGCCATTACAAGTATCTACGGGATATCCGCACCAAGGAGCTGTACTTGAACTGTTCAATTAATTCCGTACCTGACGCAAGCAAGCTTCTACAAGAAAGTCACCAGATTTGGGAGAACACCACAGAGTGCCAAGAGCTTCGGGTAAAGCTCATGTCACGAAAGACTGCCCCTATATCCAAAATCGTTGGGATTGCGCTTGGGTCTTTCGCAACAGTCTACCCTGATTTCCAAGATCGATCGGCTTTTCAGCACGCTCTACTTTTGACTCTGCGTGACATATTCTGCAAAATGCACAATGTGTCACAGGATGCTATTCCATGTTTTGCACAGGACCCGGTGTGCATGAAGAATGATGCAGTTGCTGCAGGGGAGCATGGAATTAAGATTGTAGAAGACCCCGACGCCTTCCTCGAAGTTGATGAGTCTACAGTTGTGGTTTCGGTTGCTCCGGATATTGCTGTGCGGCAAATTGTCTTTGATATAGCTCGGCCGGCTGTTTTGATATGGAACAAAGTGAGGGATCAGAATGAAGATCACATGTGAGTTGCTCATTTTTTCTTCCTCTTCCTCTTTTTCTTCTTCCTCCAGTGTACGGGATATGGAACCTTATCTTGTGTCTAGGACCGACCCTGTCTCTCCACGCGTGTTGACTTGCATACGGGAATACTATGACGAATTTGATTTCCCTGATTATAATTCAAATTTTTGGGACCTTGCGGTATACATTCGTCGGAATTAGGGTGGAGTCAACGACGACGCAGGATATCACACCGAAGAGACATGTCAGAACAAGGGCCAACGGAATTGTCACATGATGTCAACTATCTGCTCGTCATATAACTCCAGTCCTAAAGATCTGAAGCCCGCGTGCACTGCTATATTACTAGCACTTTTCGATTCTAGTTCGGGGGGTAGGTTGAGATTCCATAGACGACATCTAGCTCGGGCATTATGCTCGAACTCTCGTATGTCCCAGTGACAGGATGAATCCAGTGATGTCCTCAGGTCTGCCATGAAGTTATTTTTATCCATATCCAGAATCTTGTAGAAATTCTCGTAGTTATCAATCCACTTCTGAGGGAGCCCATTACCAGGAAACGATTCCCAGCTGGCGCCAATTATAGTTTGACTATATTTAAACAAAGTCAATAGCTGTTCCGTCGTTTCTGCCCATCCTATAATCTTAGGAAGAGCCGTCATCATCCTTCCCAGCACTGGAGTCCATTGTGGTCCTTGAGCCGCTTGTTCTGGATTCAAAGGTCGTAAAAACGACCAGATAAATCGACTGAGATCCCATGAATATGTCCAAGGCAACTTCACACCGCAATATAATGTAGTCTGGATGTCATCAAACTTGTCCACTAGTATCTCAAATTCTCCCTGTCTCCCGGGAATTTCCAAGGTATTTACTTGTCGAAGAAACTGCCATGTTGCATGTTGATCACGGAACATCCAGCCAAACTCTCTGTTTGAATCTTCCCATTTATCCCACAATCGTTTCTCAAGTTTCGGCAACGGGCTTTGCAGATATAGAGAAAAGCTGAAGACCCTGTCTCTGACGCTGGCGAAGGGTATGGGGATTTCGTCATCGCTTAAGGTGATGACAGATTGTTGTGTAGTTTGTTCCATGAGCAGATGGAATTCTCGAATCAGACTATTCTCTTCAGGAGACAGTTCTGAGACGACGTACCGCTCATTCGGCCGTTCACTGGCCCAAGGCAGCAGCCATCTATTGCTAGGAGGTTGTCTGAGCGAAAGGGCGCAGGTCGATACGAAATGATAGGAGCCTGTGACAGAATCTTCTCTAAGAATGACAGGGTTGTTGTATCCACCGAGAAGGAACAAGCTATCTTGCCCTTGCTTATATCCTCGATCGGGGAAGGAAACCGATGGAGTGGCTCTTTCATCAAGCGTCATCCTGATCTTTACACGAGTTGGACCACGCTTGATACTGCCACTTAACCCGCAAATCTTGATAGCAGAAGTGCGCAGGATCGGCGTAGCCACGCTCAGGTGGCGTTCACAGTCAAAGGCAAGGTAGGATCGGAATATTACACGACCTGAGCCTGAGATTTTGTTGTGTTTTCGGTTGGATCTTTGATTGCTTGTCGGAATGGGTGTAGCGGTCGTGGATAATGCTTGCGACCAGTCTGGGACCCAGGAGGGGAGGTCGAATGTCTTCACCGTTAGACCTGCTAATTCGAGGACATCCATAGTGCTGCAAGCCTTGATAAGGTACGCAGATAGACCGGTGTATACTCTTTCAACGGAAACAGTGTAGTCGGGTTCAAGTTCACTCTGGGATATCAAGCTAAGCACAGCAAATACCTTGTCCCGCGGATCGGAACATTCGTAAGAGGATGCTTGTGCTAATATGGGCAAGAGATCACGATCGGTAAGCCCGTACCAGTGTTCCTTCCGAAAAAGCCAGTCGGGTATAGGAACGTCATCATGGGCCAACGCAAAAGGCGCTTTAGGCCATGGAGCTGAATGTGCACCGCATAGTAACTCAAGGTTCGGAGCTAGTAACGCTTCAACAAGGAACCATAATCTGGTGAACAATGGTCTTTCTAGAAGGATTTTCAAGGCTCTCCGAGTATCTTTGTTTATATGCTCATGGCCAGTGCTCACTTCAGAGCCTGTTACAGCGATGCTGTTGAGAAAATCCAAAGCTTCTCGACTGTCGGATGTTTCTTCACCCAAGTAGGCAAGGACTTTAGACGCCCTTTGGCAGATTTTTCGTTTCAAGGAGGTTTGTTGACTCTTTTCTTCGAGGTTAGCATGATCGATGCATAGTGAGTCCACCCATAATAGTCGATCAAACTCCTGGTCCCGAATAAAGCGAAGCGCCTGTTGGCAATTGTATGATACATGAACAGTGTCCCAGTACTTGCCTACGAAGACAATGTGGGAGCTGCCAGAGTCTTCGTTCTCGTTGACTGAGGCATATGATAAGACTTCAAAGGATTCAGCTGGGCAATTGTGGATGTTCACCACTTCCAGGTCAACATGAAGCATACTATCGAAAGGGCCAGCATTCAACCTTACAAGTCGTAGGTGATCTTTGGAGGGCAATGTCGGGAGTGAACTTTCCTGGGAGTCTGTCCGAGGTTCGCTGTCGCCATTTTCTGTGCTCTCCTCTGATAGTTTTGGCTTATTTGAATCGAGACATGATGGCCACAGAGAACTATGAGACGAGTCGTTCAGTGGCAATGGTGGATCTGCGACTCTTGTTTTCTGCTCGATGATCGCAATGGCGAAGCAATGATTGCAACACGGAATACCACTTGCCACACTGACATCTGGCCGTTTGCAGCTTGAACTGTGCCAACGGCTCATTGTGTGTTAAGTTGATGAAGAGGATTGGCAAAGTGAAAGACTGAGGGTGATGGTCTGGAAGAAGAACGTTTTGGTCAGGAGGAGAAAGGACAAAGGGCTGACTGGAAGATACAGATGAATCGCTTCTTTCAATATTCGATAATCGTGAATCACGAAAACTTGGAATTCTGATTACCTTGGTCAAACTGAAAATCAATAAGAACAAGCTTGATGCTTGGAGCTGAAGATGGTAGTTATCTGATCCAGTCGAAAACTCTAGGCCTCATTTATAGGTGAAGGCACGTGCTACTTCACCTGGCATTCAAGGATTTCGCCGATCTCTCGAAGGTAAAACCCGGATTATCATTACTTTCCAGGTATCAAACCCATCTATAACTCACGGAATTATTAATTCAAGGAGTCCCACACTACTACTTGCCATCTACTGATGTTAGGTAGAGAAAAATCAATTCAAATACGGTCAAACTATCTCACACAACCCAATAACTAACTAGTCAAGGAACCCCGTCCCCTCCAAGTCATCAAAGTTACGGACACTTCTCAGGTAGTCTTCTTTCAAGCAAAGTTTCTTTGAATGAGATAAACAGAGATTGTAAATATTTATGTAACATACAGGTGTAATATCCCTACTGGTGTGAGGACCTCACAACACATTCATGCGCACAGCACCAAAAGAAGGAATCTACTGCTTAACCATAGAGACAATATAGCTTTATATGATATGCCATCCGGTTTGCAATGCTGTGGAAATTTTCTGAATCTATAAATGTTCGAGACATTGAATAAGTATTAACAGTTGAAGCAGTCGACATCTAAAGGGACTTGTGAGAAGTTGAACAACTCGCTGGGCTGCACATTGAGCCTGTTTGTGTCGCACAAAGCTCAAATTGGTGCGTTTAGTTAGTATGAAAGCAATCACCCATAACTACTTGGAAAGGTGTTATTCTACGGCTGCTTCTAGGAAGCTAAAACTTCCTTGCGAAAGTGTCTTTAATACCATGGAGACGTGAAAACCTTTACTTATCACCAGAAGGGCAATAAACTACGCAGTCGTGGGAATGGAGTAATTTCAGCCCACCTCATTCGATTAGAGAGTATAATGTTACATTATCATCACTCATAACCCTAAAAATCCACCGCACAACTCCACTCTGCAGTACAATTAGCCAGCAAGTATGCATACACATCCTCACCGTTACCCGTCCTAGTCTCCTCGCACGTAACCAACGGCGATGAACTATCCGTCGACTTGACACAACGGGCAGTATTCCCTCCATCGGCATCAGCACACTCCCACACCCCCGAGGTGCTCGATGTCTCAGTGCAGGAGTAGCCGCCGGAGACACCACAAACGGACCAGTCCGAAAAGGTGAAATCAGCGACCAACTTCGTAGTCAGGGCCTTCCCTGTATTGGAATTGGTCGCTTCATACGCAAGGTCCTCGCAGAAGTCCCCGTCGGTGGTATCTGCTGATGATGCGATAACTTTATTGCCGTCGTTGACCGTAATACAATTGGAGTTGACGCAGGACTTCTCCACTGTCTTGGTGCGCCAAATGGCAAAGGCCTGGGAGGTTTCCGTGGCGGTTGCCGAGGCTGTAGAGACGGTTGTGCGGGAGCCAGAACAGTAGCTCACATGGTCGATGATGCCCGTAGTAGCACAAGCGACGATATCGCCGTCCGCTTGAGTGAAGGTGTAAGGGTACGGATCTATGGTGCGGTCAACGCCCACGGTGGTGCGAGAACCAGTGCAGTAGCTCACATCGTCAATGATGCCGGTGGAGGCGCAGCCGACGATCCAGCCATCGGCCTGGGTGAAGGTGTAAGGATATGCATTGGTGGTCGTCTTGGTCGGCAAAGCTGTGTATCCGCATGGGTTGGTCCCGACAGTGAGGGTTGGGTAACTTCCGCTACCTCCGCTGCAAGAGCAGACGGTGTCATCCGATCCACTGTCAGGATCCTGGGCCTCTACACAAAGAGGGCTGCTGGAAGTGATACTTGCTTCGGCAGCGGTGCCGGTTTCCGTGGCGGTGATGGCCGCTACCTCACTACCGTATAGGGATCGAAAGACGGATCCCAGGTATTGATCGATAGATGTTTGCAATGCAGAATTGGTGGACGCAGCGGTGGGAACGAACTCGTAGTAGATGGTAGTGCCTGCTCCGCCCATGGTCACGTCCGCCGTTTCAGTGCTGGTGCTGGTGCTGCTCGTGCTGCTGGACTCGTCGTCGCTGTCGTCTCCACTGTCATTGCTGCTCCCGCTGCTGCCACTGCTCCCGCCACCACCGCTACCAACTTCGCCCCCAAAGCTCCCATCCAGATCGAGGTCAGGAGGGCAAACTGCACAGGCGCAGAATATGAGACCTTTTTTCGTCAGATTATGTGCTCAAAATGTACGGGAAAACGAAGGAATACTTACAGTCATGACCGGTGTGCTCTCCAGATGAGGTAGGGGTCGGTCCAGCAGGGGATCCTGTGCTCATTCGAGTAGTATGAGTGTTCAGGACCGGATCAGTAGTGCTGGTGTCGGTGGGATAAGGGTGTGGCGTAACAATAGTCGTTGAAGGGGACAGTGTTGTGCCCCCTGTCACGCTGGTTGTGCCCCCAAATACTCCAGTCCATGCGGGACTGGTGTAGGTGGCATTTCCAAAGGACCAACTGACACCTGCAATAGTACTTGTCGTACCCCCATAGACGTTTGTCACGCCGCCCACCGTTCTATTGGGTACGTAGTCAGCTTTCATTATATATATGGAGAAATGGGGATAGGGTATTTCTTTGAAAGGAACGTTGGCTACTCACGGGGTATACACCACAGGAAAAGGAGTGGGAAGGATAGAGCTGGTCTGATAGACCCTGGATTGGCCTGGCGTGATGGCCTGATTCCAGACATTGATATAATTGGTGGTAACGGGAGCGATAGAAAGTCGCGTGGGAATGGCCGAATTCTGCATGGATTTGTAGGTCACGACGTTTCCGTTGGCCAGGGTTGTGGTCTTGGTGGCCGTGGAGGCCCATGTGATGTGCGTGTCCCACTCGGTGAAGGTAATGGTGGTTGTAGTTTCCAGCGGCTTGGGCGGCATGATCATGAGGCAAGGCGGCACGCAGGTTACGACTGGAGAGGGCTCCATCCAGACAGTTGGGTCAATAGTGACAGTAGTAGTGCTCGTGGTGGTGGTTAAAGGACTGGTGCCATCATCATCATCAACATCTGAGTCTCCTAGAGGATTGGTCTCTAGGTCAATGGCCCACTCAGCCGTGCCACCGAAGTTAAACTGCTTGTAGTATGCCATCCGGCTCGCGCGCGTAGTGGAATTCATGTAGCCTACCCATTGGGTCTCGTTATAAACCAGAATATCAGTATCGTACGTGGAGTAAGTCTGGGTCGTCGTATCCGAGGCTAGAATCTCCTCCATCTCGGCCTCAGCGATGTATCCGGCTGTGTCAGTGCAGGGTCCTGCGGCGCCCGCAGTATCATATGTACACCACGACTCATAGCAGCCCGCGGTGGTCATATGAAAGGAACGGCCGTAGCTGGAGACACCCACGCGAATGTCTTTCGTCGCTACCCCAGCTTTGGTGATCATCGCCAATGCCCACATTGTTTCCGTCATGTTCACATGCGAGAACAAACAGTCTCCGTCGCTGCAACCCCATTGCGAATACTCGTTGCCCAGATCCCAGATACCATGAAGATCGTAAGTCATGTAGTTGATATAGTCAACGACTTCGGCCATCTCAGCGATTGGGAAGGCTTTCAGATACCAGTACGATGACGGAGCAGTTACCGAAATGATTGTATCATTGGCCACGAGTGCACGCAGGACTTTCAGAAATTCCAGATAGTTCTCGCCTTCATCTGAACCACCTGCCGGAATCCCGGAGATATCAGGCTCCCCAGGGTACTCCCAATCGAAGTCGACTCCATCAAGTCCTTTCTCGGTAATGAAATTGGCCACATTCGTCGCGAACGTCTCACGATTTGCCGCAGCGGTTCCCTCACGGAATATCATATACGTGCTGCTGCTCGTAGAAAAGTCCCATCCACCAAAGGACAAGATTCGATTAGTCCCAACCAGTTTTAGGAAAAGATTGAAATCGGATTCCATCCCATCTACATTGATAGAGAAGTCGGATGCAATGTTTCCAAAGCCGAAATTGACATGCGTATACTTTGTTGTATTCACGTCAGAGGCCTCCCATCTGAGACACGTACGGTTGACACTGCTGGCTTCCAGATAACCAATCACATCATATCCCGACGGCTCCTCGGCATAGTTGGTAATGTTCGTTCCACAGTTATAGATGCAACCATTTGAGCCAGCGGCTGCGGTACCTGGGGCACCTGTGGAAGCTCGCGTGTCATTGCAGTACAATGGGGTAGTACCACACTGGCCCCAGACATCACAACATGCATTTAGAGGGCACGGGTTTAACTGAGCCCAGTACCAGGAAGTGGGTGCATCAGTGAAGTTGGTTCCCGGCACCTGGGGCCCACAAACAGCGTTGGTTATAGCTGCCGGGTAGGGGGCATTGCCTGTGGAAAGACAAATGTTGGTCCCCGCCTGCAAGTCATCACATCCGTACCAGCCCCATGTATCGTTGTTGTAGGAGTCGATCTCCGCGACCGTGAGGCTATAAGTCTGCGCCAGCGCCGAACAAGTGTCACCGGACTGGACTGTGTAGGTATAACAGGTGCCGTTGCTATAAGCGGATGGGGAGAAATCTGGCAAACCCCCGGAGGAGCAGCACACATATTGTCCAACTTCCAGTGTCGAGCATAGATCTGAGGCAGTATTATATTGATAGAACTCAGCAGCAGTGATACCACATTCTGAGACGAGTGTAGCACATGAATCACCTGACACGACCTGGATATAAGAACAGCTGCTGTCACGATGAGCCAGATGAGCGTGGGTGTGTGAATGAGTGTGGCCGTGGAAGTGGCCGTGCTGAGAACGACGGCGAGTCAACGAGTGGGATGAGGTAGTTGTATTTGACGTAATGGTAGTGAATGCACCCGTACTGTTGCGAAGCCCTGTTTGACTAGTCCACAGGGTTGTTGTTCCAGAACTGTGGCTGTCATAGTCCGATATACACTCGGCCTTGCTCCAGGATTGGATGTATTGTTGTACAGTAGTGAGGTCTCCGTTCGTTGAAACTGCCACACCCAAAGTATTATTGGCGTTTGAACCGCAGTATTGCAAGATTGCTCGGTCGTAAGTGGAATTTCGTGACAGGGAGATCATTTCATTGAGTGCAAAATCAACGTTGGGAGTCAGCTGCAAACTGCCACCAAGGTAAACCCCGACGCTTACTCGATTAGAGTAGCCGAATAATTCTCCCTTGTGAGGGTTGGCAATCAGGTAGCTATGCATATCTCGCAGCAGAGCGAGAAGCTGCGAGCTCCCCGGCGGGGAGCGGGCTTTCCAAATGCCAACCTCATATGTAACAGGAGAGCTGGAGCCGCTGTCGGATGAATTGGTGCTGAATGAACCCCAGGAGGCAAGGTCTCCAGGGGTTGTGCAAGTGTAGATGGTTGAATGATGTTGAGGATCAGTCACAGTGTTGTAGATGTTGAAATCGAGAAGCATGCTTTCATTACACTGCGCGAGTCTTTCCAAATCAGGGTAAACAAACCAATCGGCTGGGTCTGTGCTGGAGCAGGGAGCAGGGCACGGCTTCGGCTTCTGCACTCGAGCTCGTGCCTGGATTTCACGCTCCGTGCTTGCCAGCGCTGGGTGAACCAGAAGGCTGCTCGCCAACAGTCCACCCGTGAGCTGCGAAATCAGGCGCATATCAGGAATTGCCGCTGTTTATAACTCAACAGTCGTTAAGAATGCCAGGAGTATACAAAAGAGAACATAAGGAACGACTAGAAATGCGAGGCTGCAAGGAAGAATTGTAAGGAGAGACACAGAGTAAGAGAAGTAATGAAGGGCGGTGCTAAGGAGAATCCGGCAAAGAAACTGATCTTTGGTGCTTCACAAGTGTTGAGAAATATAGCCATTTTAAATCATTTGAGGTATACCACTCATTCTCAGGCATCACTATCACACAATGATTTATAATAGGCTGCAATATTGTGTATAGTATCATTCTCTCCCCTTCGTTTGGATGTAATTACACCCGAAATAAAATTGTTGCGGAGACCCACTGGTCAATGCAGGCAGTCGTGACCGTGCAAAGGATCCGGCCCGAAACTAGTGAGATCCGTCTCAACCCTAACACAGATCCGGGGAAGCTCAAATACAACCAGGCCACAATTTACCCCTACCAGTAAGATTTGGTGGGACCGGGCAATTTCCGACTTGCCATTTCAATTTCTCGAGTCCGACCACCGGATAGCTGCGGCCTAACCGGAGGAGAATGTTGTATGAGGGATTTACTTGTGTCTGGAACGCGATACTGGCTAGTTTTTGTTAGTTGACCACGTCCATTGAGTGTCATTTCCCAATAACAACTCAGACCATGAGGGGAGCTCAACTTGCATCGCTATTGAATCCACTGTCTAGTCCAATTTGAAGATGTTATTGCAAATTCTGGTGGATGGGCTAATTCTTTACGCGGTGTGCTCACAAAGGGGCTGTGGACGAGCGAAGCGTTTCACCGAAATCGTCATACTATAATGGCGTCGGAAATATAAATCTAGTTCTGATTTTCCGGTAGAAAGAGAGCATTGTGAGTGACTATACTTTCAATGATTTGAGCACCGCAATGTTCCGATCTCTTGTTGCCTTGGGGCTCACTATCGGCCTGCTGGCCATGCCAGGAGCTGCCGTTACGGTAGACAATGCCTTCAATATCTATACTGGTACTGGTACTGGTAGCTGCGCCAGTCGATTGTCAAAGCTCGAGGACTATTGGATGGATACCAATACCTTAGCTTCCGGCCTTGCAACTGCATTCAGTACCGCCGGTGATGAGGAGGCGACCAGAGATCGTGTGGTCGCCCAAAAGCTTTTCACGGCATGGCTGGGAATCCAATTCGATAATTCCGGCGACAAACCGGCAATTAAAGAGAAGTCTAGTCAGACCTCCATGGCGGCTTTCATGGGTAAGTGGTCCCTTTGCCGCTTTCAAGAGATATACCTCTAATACGTACGAAATCAAACAGAAAACTTCGGTGTGCTAAACCAATTCGTGGCCAGTGGAGAGTATTCGTCTTTCAAGTCTCCGCCTAGGCTATTCTGTGACAACTTTGGAGACTGGTTTGACTGGACAGATCAAGCCTTTGACGCTTCAGGGAATCCCGTGGAATTGAACGGAGTCGCTCTGACTATCGAAGAGATGTATGAGCAAGTAAGGGAACAGAAGGGATATGAGTCTCACCGCCCATACTGGGTTTCTGACATGGGGGTCTATGTCTTCCCAAAGCCAACATCGAACGGCGACTTGTGCGGGGCGAGTGCAAACGGCAACCCTCTTCAGGGGGTGAGCATTCCTGGCTACCCGGCGGGATACTACCAGGCTACCATCAACGGAGAGACTGAAACCATCGAATACAAAGCCATGGAGGACATTGTGCTGCTATGTCCCGACTCGTTTGATAGTCAAATTCCGTGGGAGTATGACAATCTCGCCAGCCTGCCAGAAGTCGAGGCAGAAGACGGCGAGTATCTGTATGATGCGATGCCCCGGAGCAGCAACTTGTTCCACGAACTTTGGCACCTGGTGACTTTCTGGCTGGGGTTGCAGAAGTTGGACGGCGATGAACCAATAACCGGTCGGCTTACCGATCACTCTTGTAAGCTCCTCCCAGTGGCTGCTTATTGACCAAGTCCTTGCGCTGACCCGACACTGTAATTCTCAATTGCCAGATTATGTGGAAGAATGTCTTGCACTTGCGGCTGGTTGGTACGATAATAAATATGCTGAACAAAACGTCGAAAATTATGTTTTTTTGGCAATGAGCTGGTGGTACTGGGTTGAAGAAAATGTGGCCTTTTACGACGGCGAATCTCGTGCCTGGGATTGGGTGGGCGAAGAGGGGGAAGATGACGATGATGGTGATGATGATGAGGAGGAGGAGGAGGAAGATTAAGGGACCATTGTCAGATGCTATATAGCCGTCGTCAGCGACCGGTTGGCCCCGGTAGCCAGCTTCAGAGTGTGCAGACGGACAAAATGCGGCTTCTTAGCTATAATGATCAGAGACATTCTTCCGATTCCCGACTTGCTTGATTGAAGCATGTATCTTGCCCTCTCGTAGTCAGATATAACTAATCGCAGTCATGGATAAATCTAAAACCGGACTTTTGAACCTACGAACGGATGCAGTATCCAAAGTCAGGCTCGCCCCACTCACCAATACCCCAAGGGTTCTAGTAAGCCTCAAGGACTCAATAGTTTATGGGTCCATCCGCCCGTAGAGCGTTCGGAGATAAAGCTTTCCAGGCAGACCCACGGGAATTTCTTTCGGCCGCAACTCCCCGAACACACTCTACTACTAGTAATCTTTTATTTACGCACTAGATTGTCCCAACCAATCTTGTTTCACTTCACCTTCCCTTTGGAAACCCCCCATCACCATCAGCAACGAGCCACTATGGACAAGCTTCCACCGGAACTTATTGATGCCATCGGAAGCCATTTTGATTACTCGGACTGGTGCGCCCTCCGACTCACATGCAAGATTTTCTGTCAACTCTCTTCTTCCCACTTTGCGAGTCGTTACTTCCGGCGTGTCAGTGTCATTTTAACTCAGGAGGCTCTTACGGCGCTTGAAGCCTTTACCCTGCAAGAATCATTTAGAAACGTGGTGGAAGAACTGAGCCTCATACCTCAAGTATTTGGGGACTACGAGGTAGACCTTAATGCTTTCGAAACAATCCTACGCTTCTGTACGCCTGGAAGTGAGAACTGGACAACCGAGGAAGTGCAACGGCAGTATATGATTTACCAGGCTGCTCAAACTGATCACCTAGCATTTGCAGAGTCGAAGAGTTTAGTAGAGAGTCTTACTCGATGCCTGAATCGATTGAGGAATGTTTCTACTATAGGGTTGCGACCCTACCCTCCCTCATGGCCAGGCAAAGAAAAGAGTCTATTCATCTGCCTGGGCATGCGCGCTTTGCGAAAGCAGCTGCCTTTTGACCCTTGTGTACGGCTCCTGATGCCCAGTGCGTGCCGCTTTGCCGATCGGTCTTCAAGCACGTGGGGTCTAGTGTGGAACATGTGGAACGACATAAGGCATCCGGTTTGGACCAAGGGGCTCACCAGACTCCTCGAAGCCATGTGCGCCGTCTCTCCCCCTTTGAAAGTCCAAAGGCTATATACCTGCTTGGTTGAAGATGAATTATCGGTTCCTCCTGACTGCTTCACTCTATCCGAGCCTCTCTATCAAAGCCTTGGATGTGTTCTTCGTAAGCTACAGAACCTGGATATTTGCCTCAGACACTCGATTTCAAACGATGCTACTGAATTTCTTTCTTCTCTCGCTATCCGAGCTGCTCCAAATCTCCATGTTCTCCGGCTCACCTTATGGGATCAGTTCCATGATTTAAGCCCGGATCATTTCGACAACTTGGCCCAACAAGTTAATTTCACCCACCTTACAGAACTTCATCTCCATTGGATCGAACTCACTCAGCCTAGCTTCCAGCTATTCTTAAGCACAGCCGCTCCAACCCTGCAGGTCCTGACCCTGGTTGCAGTCAGCTTGAATGACCCCATTTCAGTAGCTATGGGACCTTCACGAAGGTTCCGTGCAGCCGTATCCACTGTTTGGCGTCGCTTCATGAATACCTTGCGTGACACCATTCCATCTATTCGCTACTTCAAGATGCGGGCACTTGCATATCGCCAGAATAGATTTGAAATGATAGATCCATCAGAAAGGGAGCTCATGACTATGGGTCACTGTCTCAGAGGCCAGCACTCAAAAACCCACTTCTACGAGATCAATACAAAAATGAGCTTCGTCGAATGGATCGATCGTATGGAACTGTGCATACGTCCCTTACGCCGCCCTCTACCAAGGCATCGCGGTAAGTTGGTAACATGTGAAACCTCGCGACTTATGTCCATCACTAACTTCCATAACTTACACGATAGAGCTTCCTAACGGCAAAATTACATCTCCGACCCCAGAGGGGAGATTTCAATGGGCACGTTGACTTGTATGGATATCCTCTACAGCTGGCGTGAGCGAGATAGCTGGGAAGCATCTCTCAAGATACAGTGGGGGAAATGTTCTACCCACAACCACATGGGCTGATTCTAGGCCATCGTTCTTATAGCGGATTACATTCGCCTGGACAATCCTCGGAATCAACACTAGTAGGATAGTATAGATAATATGCCGTGTCAGCCGAAAACGAATCCCCTCATAGTCCTACAGTATAAATAAAGACATGATCAAGGTTCACATCGCCCGCCAGCTATTCTGTTTCTTCTTTCACCCCTCCCGAACAGGCTCATCTGCTATCAAATTATAGTCTCTAATGAGCCAGCTCAAGAGTGCACTGCATCCTGCCAAAGCACAACAAACAGCCCATACAATGCGTAGACTATCCGAATACGCCGTCTTCAAATCCTCTTTGGCCGCAGATCCCGGCATCATCCGCAGGGTCTCCACCAACGAAGCAACATCCCTACTGTATTCATCTGCATGAGGCACATGAGCTGGATACTTCATGAGATTAGAGTACATGCAGTTCTGGAAGATGACACCCCCGATTGCGATACCGACGGCCTGCCCCAGCGACCGGAAAAAGCTGCACATAGCCACCGCCATGGTCAAATGACGCGGCTCAGCAGATGTCTGGATCACATATATTAGGGCAGGAAAAAGGAACCCGAGTCCGAGGCCAGGGACAAGCATTAGACAGACCCATCCAGCCACGCTTGTATGGGTGTTGATGATGCAAAGAATGCCAGAGCCCAAACAGGCAAGAAAGGATCCGATGATCACAGCCCAGCGGTAGCGGCCCCAGCGGGTAATCAGTAGTCCTACGATAATGGCGCTCGGACACAGTGTAAATGTGAGTGGCAGAAGGGCAGTCCCGGCCAATATCGGAGTGTAGCCTTTCACGGCTTCGAAGTAGAAAGGGAGGTAATATAGGACACACGACAGGATGAGGCCATGCGCGGTGACACCAATGAACCCTACTATTGCGGTAGGCGTGCCGAATATGGAAATGGGGATAATTGGATCGACTGCTCGGGAGGTCTCGTGGTAGGCGAATAGTATCATGCCGATCATGGACAGGAAAATTGGGCAGAAAGTCTGGACTGAGCGCCAGGGGTAGATTACGCCGCCCCAGGTGACTCCGATCAGGAAAGAAGTCATACTGGCCACGAACAGAACCACTCCAGAGTAGTCGATACTTCGGAGTTTCGCCTTTAGAGGAGCGGGAGTGGATGAATGGGCTTTGAGGCTTGAAGGTATGAGGAAGAGGGATGCTCCGGCGATGGGAACATTGATATAGAAGATCCATCTCTAAACAATGACACAGTGGAGGACTGTCAGCTCATTCGAGTGCATAGTTTAAGTAGTATTTGGGGACAATAGTCAATGTATACCCAGATAACCCGCTCTGCGAAGCCGCCGCCCACGACTGGCCCCGTCACAGAGCCGATGCTCAGTACTGTTCCAATCATGCCAAAATAATGGCCACGCAGCTGCAATGGCACCAAGTCCGTAATGATTATCTCAATCAGTGTCACAACACCTCCTCCCCCCACGCCCTGCAGTGACCGTCCGACAATCATGATGGTGAAATTCTGCGAGGTGGCGGCCACAATGGCACCGACAACAAAGAATAGAAGGGCCAGCATGATGAGTGGCTTTCTCCCGAAAAGCTGCGAGAGGGACCCGAAACTGGGCTGAAGCACTAGTATGATATATATTAGTTGGATAAGCATTATGCGTGACCCCTGATAATCTTACCAGTAGAGCATAGTAAGTATGAAGTCCCTGTCCAAAATGCTTGGATTGCGGTTCCACCCAGCCTGTTGGAAATAATCTTGACGTTGTTAGTTACTGCTACCCATGACTAACCCAATTATTATTCTCTCACTGGCAGGGCAACTGATATAGATGTTCCATCTAGAGCTACCAGCAGGGCAACGGAAGCCAGCGCTGTGAATGAAAGGATAAATCCTTTGTCCACATGGACGGCCTGCATGTTTGCACGCTGTGTCTCCCCCGGTGCCATTGGCCTAGTTGGACATTAAAAGTTCCTTGTGCAGCTACAAGCTTCCTTCCGTGACCGTTGCCGTGGGTAGTGTTGCTTCAAAAAGACCAAGCGGCATCACTTTAAGTTGCCAGCGCCTAATAGAACCTTGAGTGACTTTGCCTAGAGATGTGTGTGTCTCTGCCCAATGCAAGGGATGGAAGGTGATATACCAAACCAGTACGGAATATCATTTCCATGTCGAACCAACAATTATCACATTCATTTCAGGCCAGCTCCTTTATAAACTTTAATTTACTCATGTGAGCTAACCCCACATACCATCAGAATCCAATGACTAAACAAATAAGAAACAGATAACTGTGAACAGTCCGTTTAACCGCTCTCGGGACTGTAGGTCACTGATCTAGACGGACTCCTTTCCAGAGCTTCCTCTACTTTTACTCCGTCTATCGTCAATTGTATTTAAGAATAATAGGAAAGATCATGGCTCCGCTTAAATGTACACAACTTCGCAAGCTATATACCTCTAGTAATTGCCTAAAAATCTCCGCCGCTACAATACCGTCATGTCAGGTACCGTTGATGCTTCTATTATCCACTGACCCATAGGATCTAGAGAATCTGGATTTGACCCATTGAGGCGACGGTCTTGTCTTCCAATGCATTCATGGTAGCACTTGCAGGACTGACACCTATTTCCGGTCCACGACTCTACCCTGCCACTCCATGCTCCCAGAAACCCGCCACTATAAGATCCTCAAAAAGAAAACGACGAGTACAGAAAAGCCAAAAGCCACAAAAACAAACATTGAACGCCTGTCTAACCTCCCCTTTCCCCAACGGAAGCAATGCAACAAGAGCTAATTGTATAATGATACCTCCCGCTTGTAGAACAAAAAATAAAAACTGATATTTGGGGCTCGACGGCCCAGGAAGTTGAGATGCCGCGAAACAATGCATGTATCCGGATAATCCAAATGCGACAAGCAGGGCGGATATCCGAGAGGCAATGTTCGCTCGCTGGGAACCGGTTGTAAGCCAGTCGGCGATGGATTTGAAGCCATATGAGAAGTAGGAGTGCCAAAAGCCACCCCAGAAACCTGTATGTTATTGTTAGTTTTACGACGATATTTGTGTTGGTCTGGGATAGTTACCGAGTATTCCCTTCCTAGCTACTGCATTCAGCGAGCCCCAGGGGCTGGGATGAGCCCATGGAAAGGCATATAGCCCAAGAAAGCGCGATGTATCAAACGCTGTTACGATCAATGTAGATTTCGTGTTGAGTAGATCGATGTTGACGACAATAGTAATCAAGGATACCAGAAGGGAGAGCAAGCCAACAGCAAAGTTATAATTGCTGCCAGTATTACCCGTCAACTGAGACTTGATGAAAGGGAATATGTTGAGCTGACAAAAGATAACCCAACCGACTTGTCCAATAAAGCGCATAATTAAGTTCGCGAGACTAGGTGGATAAGAGCGACTTGAAAGTCGTTCTTTGCTCGTGCTCATTGGCGGCTCTTCGACATCGCTGGGAACGCGGTAACTCCCCCAACGATAGTTCCAGCCTATTCCCCTGAGATTGATGAACAGATCAATAGTCCAAGCCAAACGCTCCCAAGACATGTGAGGTGGGAACCTCTGCCATATGAGGTCAGTCTCCCCGGATGTGGTCGAGCCTTTTGTAGCGCTGTGGAGCTCCTTCCGAACGGGTAGAAGCCTACAAAATTCCTTGCTCGGATTATGAATGACCACAAGCACAAAAGCCCATATCCCCATCCATGCTTCAAACAGTCCCACCAGGTATGCGAAGACGGGGTTTTCGAACGTCACAGACAGAAGGACTTCCCAGGATGTCAAGACCACAGCCAGTACTGTCGCATATCGGGTGAAGGCGTTTCGATAAAATATAGGGGGGAAATTCAGCGCCAGCAAAATAATCACCGGACAGATGAGAATGGAGGACGATTGGAGGGGTACAAGCGTCATTTTAATGAGATGGGTTCCGCGGGTTTTGGCCTGGGTAGGATTTAGACAGTGGGAGAAATACAAGTTACCAAAGTTTCATATACGGGGGGGGCAGTAGAAGAGCTAATAAAAACTTCCTAATATGTTTATGATTTTTAACGAAGACTTGACTTTAGCTAATTAGCACTTGTGAGCATATTTAAGCAGTTCCTGACTCTGCATTCGGCATTACCCTTGCAGGGGTTTGCAATACTGCATAATTTCTATAGGTGCTAGACCTGCATGAGTCCTGTAAGTGTGGATTGCGGTGGACTGAGCCTGCAGCTACAGACTCGGTTCCATAGTCTGTATGCTTCTGGCGGTAATTAGGGGCCATCGGGCGATAACAAATACTAATTCTGAGGTATTCAGATTCGTTATTAAGACATATATCATGATATCTCTGAAGGCTTTAATCTATCCGTTGGAAGGGATATTTAGAGTTTTTTTTTTTTTTTTTTTTTTTTTTTTTTTTTTTTTTTTTTTTTTTTTTTTTTTTTTTTTTAAAAAAAAAAAAAAAAAAAAATAGTGATGTCTATCTGTTATATTGCATCCCAAAAACTGTTATTGCCGGTGGCCGCTAATCCTCACCGTAATATGTTCATTCCATGTATTAATCTGCATGTCTTGTGACCAAACCAGGCCCATTCAAGACAGACATCATGCATAAGGTTTGTTAGTCGATCATAAGGCAACAAATCCCTTCGCGGGGCTTCCATTTCTTTCCTTACATGCCTGATGAAAGTATTTATGAATCCAGCGTGGCTATTCATCATTCGTCTGTTCTGCTTGTCTACCTGCACGTTTACCTCCAGCCCTTACTTTGTGACTGCCAGGTATCAGCGTCGATTCAACCCTTACGTCAAGGTCTTAAAAGTGGAAGCTCTTTTGCACAGTCTTAATGTTGCCACGATTTCTTACTACGTAGTTGATTTCCGTGCACTATATTTATTATTATTTCTATACGTCTCACGTCCGTACTTCAACTATGCTGGGCTTCAACGTGGCTTTGTTAGCCTGTATTGCGATATTTTACACCTTTCGTCGACTGAGGAAGATTTACAGGTTGAGGAAATTACGCCAGTCATTATCTTGTCGTAGTCCGCCTCGCTCCCGAAAAAGAGGGTCCCTGGGCATCAATAATGCCCTTGAGCGGCTACGATTCCGAGGCGACATATTAGACGGATTATTGGTCAAAGGATTCGAGAAGTATGGATTTACCCACGAGATTAAGGAACCAGGCCTACATGCTATCATGACAGCACAGCCTGAAAATATCCGAACCATTATGTCTACCGAGTTCGAGAGCTTCGGACCAGGTAAAATTCGAAAGCGCAGTATGGCTCCTCTGCTCGGCCAGGGCCTGTTTACAGTTGATGGAGAGAAATGGAGACATGCACGAAATCTGCTTCGCCCGCTCTTTGTGAAGAGTAAAATCACAGACCTGACACTTGTCCACAAGCATTTGGAAAGGATCTTGGATTTTACAATTCCCAACGACGACGCCACTTGGTCTGGCTGGACGGGACCCATTGATTTGAAAGGTCTTTTCGAACGCTTTACAATGGATACGGCCACTGAAGCAATCTTTGGACGCAGTGTGGACTCCCAATTGTGGGCCAAAGCCTCAATTTCCGAGGGTAAAGTAGACGGTTCTGCTGCCAGCATGACCCAAGGTTTTGCCAGAGCATTTGATATCAGCCTACTGGGGATAGTGATCCGCATGGTTACCGGGCGCCTCTTCTTCCTTTTCAAACGACGCAAGTTCAGCAGCGCATTCAACTTCGTCCAGCGATATGTGTCGCTTCAAGTCCACCATCTGCTGAAAGATGACCTGTTGCAACCTAGTGGGATACAAAAGTCCTTTCTCGCTGCTCTAATGGAGGCCGAAACTCTGAATGGAAAGCAATTGCACGATTACTCGACCAACCTCCTCATTGCTAGCCGTAACACAACGGCCGCCCTCCTCAGCTTCACGTTTGCCCTACTCTCCTTGCACCCCGACATACTGGAGAAGCTCCGATCGGAAATCTTGTCAACATTCCCGATCGATCAAGACTCAGACAGAAGTAAAAATAGGCCCGATTCGTCCACGATAACGGCAGAGAAGCTCCTCCAATGTCGATACTTACAATGGGTTCTATGCGAGGCTCTCCGACTCTTTCCTCCCATTCCAATAACGGCAGTGGAGGCGAAGAAACACACTGTGCTGCCCATGGGCGGTGGTGAAGATGGCGATGCTCCCATCCTGGTTCCTAAAGACCAACTCGTAATTTTCTTCCCGTATTTCGTGCACCGTCGCCGCGACATATGGGGTGATGACGCCGAATCATTTCGGCCCGAGCGATGGGCCAATTCTCCTCCTTCCTGGGCGTATATTCCGTTTGCTGGTGGTCCGCGAACATGTCTTGGCAGTAAGTTATTCTACTTTTCTCTCCTACAGGCGATTATCCCTCACATCGCTACAGAGCAATATGCCTTGATCCATGCTTCCTATGTTGTCACACGTTTGTTACAGACCTTCAGTCGTATAAAGCCGGCCCACCCAACAAATGACTGGCTGTCTGCCGAGACGGAGTCTAACCGTTCGAGACTGAAGGTGCGCTCTATAAGGAAATCTGGCTTCATTTCTCTTTCTCTACGAAAGTTTCAAGTCCACTTCTGGAAGGACGAATCCTCCTGAGCTTCAAAATGTGACGAATATCCTCGGAGGCTATATATGGTCTCATGCAGATGGATATTATTTCATAAAATGAATGAGCATAAAGCATTCAAATGAGCTCGTGCATTGCATATAACACCAATACAGAACCCCTCTTGTCTCTAGGGAACTAATATGCCACCTTTCCGAATTATCACTACTGACATCCGGGTTGCACGTTCCTATTCATTTAAACTCATGATTACATTTTTGATTTTACGATCTTCATTTATGGATATACATGGGATATCAAGGACAAGTGATATCTTTTTTTAGCGTTCTACGAAGAGAGTGACCAGTAAGTGCAGCCAATCTCGAGCTGAGATTAGAATTGGATAGGTAAGGCATAAGAAAATGACCGAATATATGTGAGAATTAACCCATTATCCTTGTGTGCTAGCTCATGTGGCGTTCTTTGTGCAGATAACGCAGGAAATGAGAGGCTCAATCGGCCAAGAGGATTTGGAATCAGCAAAGGTAGATAGGCACGAAGACCATTCGAATCATGAAGTCCTTTAAGAATGTCCTCTACAGCAGCAACACCTTCTGCAGTAATCGTACCATTTTGGGCCAACCCATACCCGGTGGGGGCACTGGTCACGTTGCAAGAATAAGGTATGCCAATTAAACTTGAGAGGTTGAAGTTCAACTTGCACCGATCAGTGCGAGATACCACGCCATCAGTGCGACCGTCGAGGGCGTCACAGGCATCAATGGTCTCATACATAATTTGCTTCAGCTCGCAGGGGGGAGGATAGTATCCCATAGTCTTTTCAACAACCGGTGGAAACATGTGGTTGATTTGTTGTTGCGAGAACGAATAGCAGGGGCTCCGGTAACAGCACCATCCCATTCATCAGCACGCGCTGGAGCTGACTCCAGCCCTCATGGCCTCCTTCCGAGCAAGCTTGATAATAGGAGTATAACTTCTCTGTTTGATGCATTCACTGTTACTGTAAGGCGGCTGCTCTACTGGAAGTTGGGCAGATGCGGGTAGATAACGTGGATGAATGAGGTGGGATGTACTCCATATACAAACCGAGGGTGACATTTATATAACGAAGAGATATCTCCTGATAGGATCCATTATGTTGAAATTGCTAGTTAAACCCACAACATTTACTACTAATTGGTCTGACTTTATTATCATTTTATGTGATGTACACTTTTGAGTACCTGTCCATACTATGTCATAGATGATTGTTCTGCAGATGTTCGTGAATTTTCTTCCCGGGATGCTTCCATGAACAACTCCCGTTGCTCATTTTACAGCTTGATTAAGAGAAATATGGTCTATACTAATTGTCCCACAGAGAGAATAAGTACATACGACCACAGGGTGTGGAAAACAGGGCTTCCCGTCCGCTCAGCCGTACTTAAGCCACACGCCGGGAGGTTAGTAGTTGGGTGGGTGACCACCAGCGAATCCCTTCTGTTGTATGTTTTTTAAAATTTTTTCTTCTTTTGATTTGCTTGCAATTATTCAGGTCAATAATTCCATCAATAGAAATGGACTAAGTGTTGTAAAGGGGGAAAACACCCTTCTTTCGACGGACACTTCCACTACTCCTGGGTTGATAATGTGACTTGCTCAGTTTAGCTAGCTTGTCGGACCACATTGACCCTTAAATTGGAGGACAGGAAGGATCAAACATATGTATATTATTTATCTATATCTCAAGATGATGGCTGGTAGGTAGGTAAGAGGCGCCTGAATAGAGCAGATGTCTCAGCATCAACCTACTGAGCATTCTCAAACTCCAAACCCGCCTCCTGGCGCACAGCGCCATACATACCCGCCACATCACCCCTCTCACCCATATGCTCCTTCACCTTCGCCATGTAGTCATCCGCCAACTCCACCCCCTTCATCCTGGCGCCCACCTTACCCGCCAAATCCATCGCATGACGGGCATCCTTCCTAGCCAAATCAACCGCAAACAACGGCTCCTTCCGCTCATGATAATCACCCGACCTCATCCTAGCGGAGTAAGCAACATAAGGACCGGGGAACACAGCCTCAAAGAACTGGTGCAAGGCATCCGTGCCCAGACCACACTTATCCGCAACCACCAACCCCTCAGCAATACTCTCAACCATACCCAACACAAATGTGTTACCGAGGATCTTCAACTGCGACGCCTTAGCAGGAGGCTGATCACTGAAATCCACAACTGCCTTGGCAAAAACTCCCGTCGTGTAGGGCTTGACCTGCTCGACGGCGGCGCGGGGACCCGCCAGCACGGGGATGACCTGGCCGGCGGCGGCCATGGGCGGGGCACCGAAGACGGGACTGGCGACGAAGTGGGCACCCTTGGCTTGGAGCCTTTCGGAGATGGAGGTTGTGGTGTCAGGGTGGACGGTGGAGCAGTCGACGAAGAGCTTGTCGGTGAGGGGGGAGCCGCTGGCGATGCTGGCGTCGATGATGGATTGGATGGCGGCGTCGTCGCCGACGCAGGTGAAGATGATGTCGGACTTGGTGACGGCTTCGGAGATGGTGTTGGCGATGGTGGTGTTAGGGTTTGCGGCTTGGAATTCTTGGGCGCGGGTGATGTTGCGGTTGTAGATGATTAGAGGGGTGGTCAGGGAGCCTTTGGCGGCGAGGTTCTTAGCCATGCCCTGTTATGAAAGTTAGAAGCTGTGAGTGTTGGTGAGTTATTGGGGATGGGGATGGGGATGCGTACGCGGCCCATGTTACCGAGGCCCAGCCAGGCGAGTTGAGGTGCCATTGTGTGTGATGTGAGAAGGTGATGGGAAATAGAGGGAAGTGGTCAAGGTAGAGACGTTGATGTCTTGATCTCAAGTGGAGGATGGAAAGTGTGTTGCTTCGATGATGAATATGAGAATGCCATGTCTGTCTGTGTTTATATACCTTTTGTCCTGGGTGTTCTGGTCATGGAATTGAGCAGAGCCAAGCTGATGAACAAACGGGGCAGTTCTACAAAATCATCCTAAACGGGTTTAGATTCCGCCCACGCTTGTTCCGAGCGGAGGCTAAGCTGGATTTGGACGGTGTTTTTGCACGCAGCATCTTCCAGAACGTGGCCTTGATGATTAATTCGGCTTAATAATGTAGCCGTCGTCCTTGATGATTGTCTTTGGATGTTTATCTGAGTTCTGTTGAAAGATTTCGCAGATGATGTGGGGTATATGTGATCTACTACCGTAATGCGCAGTTGGTGTTTGGGTCTGTCGGTCATTGTTCGTTGTCAAATGTATCATTTCCATATTGCTGTGTTATACTCAGGCCGTATATCGGTATTATCCCACTACAATTGATACTCGTTGTCTGACGGCTTGAAGTATGTGTGATGGATGCCACCGACGCAGGGACAACCGTGCTACGTACAGCAGACCCTGATCTGCCGGCTAACTTTGATCGGACTAGTCTGATCGAACAGGGCTTAGTGTCCGCTAGAGAAATTTAAGGTTAGTGCGACGGATGGAGACTAAGCCATAAGCGGAAGGATGGTCCGCACCCCGTCTTGCCACATCGCCTGCTTTGACAATTTAGCTATACCGGCCAGAATAGCTACGGGCGAGGTGCATATGATGAAGCTTGGAGAATTTTGATCGACTGCTTATAAATGCTGCTACTTGTACTGGGTGGTTCAGTTATAAACAAGGGACATTGCTAAGCGGTGGATCCGGTACTTAACTTCAGATGGAGAAAAGAGTGGCATCAACTGTGTGGCTACTCTAGTATCAGCTCCGGTTTACAACCACTTGTTAGTTCTTATCGCTCGAGAATTACATGGGGTGTAGCCTTGGCTTTGGTAGGGCTTTGTCGGTATCTCTAGGCAGTGTGTTTGGTGCCAGATTGGCTTCAGTCTGTAGGCTTATGGATCAGAGATCTTAGAGACTAAAACAGTAGGGGAGGTAGTCCCCCATGTTCGGACAGCAATGAGCCTTGACTCGAAAGCTTATCCTCCGCGCTAATGCAATTCTGACCTGATCTGAGAATCCAACGTTACATCTCTGTCTTCTAGGCAGGGACTTGCGGCATTTTTGGTCAAGTTGGAAGAAAAAAAGAGGGGAAATGAGACATTTAGCAGGGGTTAGAGCTTGACTAAAATGGCTGCCTCTGGATGAGCGCTTGGTCGTGGACATGTGATCCCAGCTTCCTCCTAGTTTGACAGGCGTTTCATATTAGACCAAAGTCTATGTCAGGCTGGATACCTGCCAGTCATCAATAAGATCGAAAAGTCTTATAGAAGGCCATCCTTCTTTCTCCCTTTTAAAAGACATATCTCAGAAGCCATTCTCTTTTCTTTCTTTCACTCTATCTCAAGCAAAGCTCAAACCCAATTCAATCCTCCCAGAGCAGAAACATGAAATACATCTCCAACTGGCATCCTATACACAGGGTCCCCATCGTGGATGGAAAATTCCAAAATCCCACTACTGGTGTCATTGAAGAGATAACCGACAAGAACTTTGTCATTTGCGGGCCTCCATTCATCAAAGCCACGTGGATCAATCTGAAAGCTGGCGACGGATTTCGCATTACATGCACCGACTTTCCACCCCCGATCGAAGATGTTTTTGTGGCTATTGCGGGCCATGTGAAAGAAAAGGCGTACGAAATCGAGAATATCAGCGCGACCAAGTATGAAGTGACGGTGGTCTGTTCAAGCGATCTGACTCAGGAGATGATGCACGAAGTGGTGATGCGGATGAAGGGGGAATTGTGGAAGGACGTGTACGTTCCGCCGGAGGCAATTGCGGCTTTCGAGGCATTTGTGGAAGAGGAGCGAAAGAAGGAGAATCCTCGGTTCTGATTCATTGTCTGGTGAGACAAGGCACAGGCTAGTAGCCATTTTTTGTGCAGTAGCTAACTCCACTCTGCGTGACTTGGCCTATGAGATGGTTCATTTTGGACATGGATTGAAAACTGGTGTCAAACATAACCAGTGGAAAGGGACTACAATAACAGCGATTTACCATTAAGCCTTATCCAACTGCCACTACATATAAAACCATACCCTTTATAGAAAAAGAGCAATTCAAAGGTCTATGCATAACTGGCTGGGGTATAGAATCCTAGCGAACTCAACACCGGCACTAAAATCTCACGCCGCTTGTCTCTAACCTTACAGCCTAAGCATGTACCCAAGCATTTCTTTCTTCTAATCCCTAAGCCATGGACCCCGAGTAAGTCCACTGCCACCGATATTATGCGAGATCATCACGATCATCTTCTGAATCACCGAGAACACCTGCGCTCTCTCATTCTCCTCAGCGTTCGGTTCCAGATGTCTGCTTTAGTACAATAGATTGTGTATGTTCTCTCGAGTATTTATGTCAAGGGTATTCACCAGCTGATTTTCTTACACTGTAAGTCTGAGGCTACCCCCTGTAGCCTTAGAGTGCGGGTATAAAGCCTATTTCTCGAGCTACAACTCGGCGGTACCCATAACTAGTCGTTTTTACCAACATGAATCCATCATTACGAGGCTCTTACAGAATGTGAGGCATTTTAGTTAGGCCGTAAATAAAATCCGCAAACCCACGATTGCTACAGCTGCGGGGTATATTGACTGAATGGCAGTTGAATCCCGGCAGCTTCGACTTCACCGTAACATCGACGAAAGCCCATATTTCTGCGGACACCAGGGCACAAGCTGCTAGGGTGATGATGTAATGGGCAGAGTCAGGCCATTGTTTTCCTATGAATGTGTGCACTGGGCGTAGCACCCTATACTCTGGACACAATGAGGAGCACACATATGTCGATTGTGGTGATGGCAATGATGTTGCCTCCACTTCGTCATCCGTTTCTGATGCTAGCACGGTGCGTTCCATCTTATATTCTTGAGATAATGACCAGCTCCGATGACCTTTGGCGAGGATACAAATGTGAGCGACCCATCATCGGTACTTCAAACCTGATCCAGAAAGCCGCTGACACAGGAGTAAGCCAGAGGTAGCGAGATTCTTTGTAAATACCATCTCAGGTCATGATCAGAAGAAAGCAGAGGTCGTTAGACAGAACCATGAACTGGTATCCCATAAGGTTATGTCAAGCTCGGATAGCCGTCCGGACCCACCGAACAGCACCGTGGGGTATATGATGTAATATCCCCTCAAACACCATATAAGAACCTTCACATCCATTCCATGATTCCTTTCCTCCCATTACTACTTCCCTCAATCTGTATAAGCAAGGCAATCCCACTGAAACCACATCGCACATCGTGGACACTCATCCTCATCCTATCCTCAACAACCTCATCATCCTACTCCACCACAAACACCCACCCAACCACCGCCTACTGAAGTCAACCAAAATGTCCACAATCCGTTTCCCCCACCGCTTCCTCCCCGGCACAACCGAAAACTTCGTATCCAACGAAATTTACGTCCCCAAGTTAACCGCCTCCCGGGTATGGCCGAACCTGATTACTCCCTCCCGCTGGACATCCTACTACAGCAACGTGGACCAAGTAACACCACCCCCAACCAACGACGGAACGTTCCAAAACCCCGGCGACAAGTTCAGTTTCGCGACATTCGGATTCCCGCCGCTCCAAGCAGAGATCTGCGAATGCGTGGCGCCCACGGCAACCTCGCCGGGTCGGTTAGCCTGGCGGGCATGGCAGGAAGGAGACGAGGAGACGGCGCTGGAGGTGTATCATGCGTGGATTGTGGAGGATATGGAGTGGGGAGTGGTGAGGATCCTAACGCAGGAGGTGCAGGCGGGAAAGCCGGCTGCTGGGTTGGCGGAGAAGAAACCGAATCCGATGCTTTTGGGACATCAGGAGTGGGTGGATGGGTTGGCGAGGTTTAGTTTTGAGAATTGATCCATTGAGAGTGGGCGGACTATGGGTGTTGTTATCCCTGTACATAGTGTGGAGGTTCAATAGGGATGGTTTCGTGATTCTTTGCATTCTTTGGTACTGGTCGCAGACATGGTTGGATCATGAATGAAGGGTCGAGGGAGGGTTCAAAGAGACCCTGGCATGTCCATATCTATCCCTTGCTGATGCTTTGTAGATGGTTGTAGAGCCTCATTGGTGGAATGTGGATGCATGCCGATCGCCAGGCACCCGCGCAGGCAGAAGTGCTGCCAAGCTGCCAGCCGGGGAGTATAAAACCATGGACTATATGGTCTGGGCTTGAGACAACACAAACCTTTCTCTCGTTAATTGATGAAATTTTAGTCGAGAATCGTGCAGCTCTACAATGGCCCCTGCAGTATCCGCCCTCTCGCAAACCCTGCGGTCCCTGACTCAGAGCAAAATTCGTGAGCTCGAGAAGCGACGCAAAATCTATGAGGCTGATAAGGCTGCTATTCTAGAGGCGACCCATGCCACTCAGGACCCTCGTCAGCGACTCGAGCACCTGCTCGAGGGAGTAAGAGAGCTCTGCCCGTCGGCGTCTAGCGATCCCACTATGGTTAACATTGAGCGGTGGCTACATCAATCAATCTACGACTCGTCAATCCCGCCAGGAAAATTGCAGGAATTTGAGGCTCAGCTTCTCAGGAAACTCAACATCCAAAGTCGAAAGCTAGGCCTGGCTGACCTGTACTCGCGGCTGCTGACGGAATGGGTGGACCCGCCTGTTGCGGCGCCCCAGGATGAGAGCGAGATGGCGGTCGACGATGACTACATGGTTGTGGATGAGCGACAGAAGCAGCGTCTGCAGCAACTGTGTGATCAATTTGATGCGTCCGTTTTCGAGCCGTTGGAGACAAACGAATGGCAGATACGGGCCTTCCTTGATGATCTTTTTCCGGATGAGGAGAGTGTGAATGCCTTGGTCTATCTTCGCAAACAGGTCAGGAACGATACCACATCATTTTGGGAAGAACAAGAGCCTTTTACCGCGCAATCTGTAGAATATTGTGTGCGTGGACTCTTGAATGAAGAACTTCTCAGTGAGGAGAAGAGGGAGATTATGAATTCGTTTCTGAAGACACCGGTCGCTCTGACTGAGATCGCCGATGTCTTGAATATGCGATACAGTGATATCGAAAACTGGGCCTGGCATGCTGGGGAAAACGGTATTCCTGTTGTCCCCCGGCAGCAGGCAAATGGGAAGTATCGCATTTGGATGGACGAGGATCTCCTGCAGTTGATTTTCCTGCAGTATATCGGCACGCGACATTGTAACATTCTGAAGCGTCTATTGTCAAGGTTTGTCCAAAAGGACCCGGTGTGGAACTGGAAACCCGAGCGACAGATGACGGCACGCGATCGCCTTCGACGGAAATACTACATGGGTAATGACGAAGTATATTCAACTGCTGAGGAGTTGCGGTTCACAGAGTACCTGGAAACTTACTTCTTGTCGCAGCTGCCAAAATCAGAGAGAACATTGAGTGAGAAGGGCAATTCATATGATGATGACAATGAAGATGCTGGGAAAAGCCCAACAAGGCACGAGGGAAAGAATTTCCGACAGCAACTGCTACGAAAGATTGCCACGGAGGCGCTTGTCCGTCGACACTTGCACGGTGCAGCAGTGGTGGTCCAATCCGACATGAAATGGTACGCCACTTGTCTGCCGCACAGTACAATTGTCATTATCATGAAGTATGTTGGGTTCCCAAAGAGGTGGATTGACTTCTATCACCGTTATCTGGAAGCGCCCCTGAACATGGACAGCTCCTATGAGGGGCGTGAGCCAGTTGGACCACGCATCAGGAAGCGGGGAATTCCATTCTCACATGCCGCTGAGAAAATGCTTGGAGAAATGATCCTCTTTTTCATGGATTTAGCAGTAAATCGCGAAACGGGCTTGCTCTTATACCGCCTGCATGATGACCTGTGGTTGTGCGGCGAGCCAGCCAAGTGTGTACGAGCATGGGAAGTGATGGGTAACTTCGCCAAGGTCACAGGGCTGGAGTTTAATTACAGCAAAACTGGGTCGGCTTATCTGGCTGAGTACAGAGATCCCAGAATCGCTGCCCAGCTCCCGAAAGGTTCAGTCACATTTGGATTTCTGAAACTGGATGCAGACACCGAGACGTGGGTGATTGACGAGACCCTTGTCGATGCGCACGTCCAGCAACTCAAACAGCAACTAGATCGCTGCGATAGTGTAATATCCTGGGTCCGCACATGGAACAGCTGCATCGGAAGGTTCTTCAAGAATACCTTCGGTCAGCCTGCCTACTGCTTTGGGGAGCCTCATGTACGTGCCATTTTGACCACGTACAAGAAGATCCAAGATAGGATTTTGAATGACTCGGCATCAACAAGTATTCCGGAACATCTGCGGGCAATTATCACAGGACGGCTTGGTGAATTTGAAATTCCGGATGCTTTCTTTTTCTTCCCCGAAGAACTGGGTGGACTTGGCCTACGCAATCCCTTCACCTCCGTGCTCCTGGTTGAGGGTATTATGGGTGAGCCACCGCTAGCGAGGATAAAGCAATATCTAGAGGAAGAGAAAACCTTGTATTCTCAACGAAAAAAGACGTTCGAAGACTTGAGCGATCAACGAAGGCGAAAGATGCTAGAGACCTGTGTTTCCAATGCAGATCTTGACGGCGACTTGGTGACCGAGCGAGAAATCCATACGTTCATGTCATTCGAGGAATTCTCTCGATTCCGCGAAACTGCAAGTGGCAATCTCAGACGGATGTATATCGATTTGATGTGCGTTCCGACAATGCAACCACTTAATAAATCACCGGAGCTCGAGAAAGCTTTACGGAAGACACTAACCCAAGGGCAAGTTGGCAACTTGGACAGTGAAGAGCTATGGCACTTGCAATTATATGCCGGAGAGGTGCTAGAGAAACTGGGAGGTCTCAGACTTGTGGATCAGAAGTTCCTGCCCGTTGGAGTTCTGGGGATGGTGAAGGAAACTCGGGTCAAGTGGCAAATGGTGCTCTGACATATCGTCTTCTTATGAGCTCTAATTTTCTGAATCATAGTTAGTTATACACTTTAAGTAGCGAATAATTTGGTCTGTTACACTCACACTCAAGGGTCTTGGTTACAAACACATGCCTGAAATAATGCCATCCGTAGACTTACAACAGAAAACAAAGGCAACAGAGTAATGTACTCAGAGAGAGGAACATCGTCGATGCCTTTTCCATATTTCTGCAAGGATCAGCTTCGTGCAAAGTCAATGAGAGTAACCTTTTCAATTGCATCTGCCCGTTCTCGTGTATGGCGTTTAGTGCCCCAATAGTATATGCATCAATGTCTGCACTAAACTGCTACTCAGTCACATTAACCTATCAGTGTTTATACCCCGGGGGCCAGAATTGTGTCGAAAATGAAAATCGGTGGTGACCAGTCGCGCTAATTCAGCCGCGGCTGACTAGCGGCGATGGGAATCGATAGCTGCATGCCGACAGATTATTGCGATTTGCGACGCGGGTGCCGTCCCCACATTTATGAACAATAGTTTGGAGCTGGCTTTGACTATATTGCTTTTTCTTGCAGAGTGTCCTGGAGGTTGGGTGAGTCGCTTGCAGTTAGCGATTGCATATCGCCAATGTTTTGTCGATCTGTCGCGTCTGCTGAATACCACAATACTTGGAGCCGGACACCCATCCTGTATAGTAGAATTGCGTGTTCTTGTTTTCATGCGAGTAAGCTAGTTAAAAGTGACCGGATATTTCAATACCAGTTAGTCAGACCATGAGTGTTTCGGTGGAATAAGCGGTGTACACCGATATGTTCAGCTGAGTATGATAGCCTGCAAGTTGAGGAATCATCGTCCGTGAAACCCAAACAAGGGTAGCTTATTGTCGCAAGATAAGATAATACTTGGTGATTACGATCCCTCTGTTATAGAGTAGGGAACGACATAGGAAGCTGTCGATGACCTCACGACTTCCAGAGTATTCAATTTCAACCTCCGCGGGCCCCGTACGTCATAAGGCCACTGAAAAGACACTGTTAAGCACATTGTGACAGATCCAAGATCAATAATGTTTATTGTAAAAGAACGTGAGGGTGGCGATCGACGATCTGAACCTATTAGCGTCTCATTCAGCCGCTAGCCGCGGAATACTTATAGTACTAGAGAAGCCACTGCCCGTCCTTAATTTTGCGTTCGCAGCTGGCCTGTGGCTTCTTTTTTCCCATAGTGAGTCGGTAGTAACCATGAAGGGGTATTTTTTGCGGGGATTGGTCATCTCAATGGTGGCTCCCGCAGCATATGCACAGGCTACAAGGGCTATAGCTTCGCTGAGTGCAGCAGCGGCAACTGTGACAACGAGCCCTTCTGCTGCACCGCCCTTGTTTTCTTATGAAGCAGTACAGCTTACTGAGAGTGCATTGGCTAGAGCTGATACCGCCCTTAATAATGCGAGTCTATCGAGGATATTTGCTTTCGGGGCAAGTAACTTGACTAACAGCAGCGGAACCCCCCAGCATCGTTGCAAGGTCATGCCAGGGGATGCGACATGGCCAACCGAATCGACCTGGAGTGTTTTTGACCAGTTGCTTGGTGGGAGTTTGCTTAAGCCTGCACCTTTGGCAGCGTCCTGCTACCCGAATTGGCCCGAATATAACACCGAGCAATGTTCTGAGGTAACATCGAACTGGCTCGACAATTCTCTGCAGTGAGTATATCAGTGCCATACTTCCGCGTCAAGGGAACTTCATGCTGAGAAGTATTCAGCTACGATGATCCTAGCTCCATCATGGCACCCTTGGATGAGGGTCGCTCGTGCATGCCCATAGGGTACAACTATACCAGCACCTGTACGCAAGGCGCTTACCCTACGTACGTCGTCAACGTATCCACTGTTGCTCAGATTCAGTTGGCCGTGAACTTTGCCCGAAACCAGAACCTTCGCTTGATAGTCAAGAACACCGGTCACGACTTTAACGGCAAGCCATCAGGAAAAGGAGGTTTGTCGATTTGGACGCACCGACTCAAAAACAAGGCTTTCTACCCCTCCTTCACGTCTGACGGTGGTTATGTTGGACCTGCTATGAAGCTCGGAGCTGGGGTTCAAGTTTCGGAGGCGTATAACTTCGGGAAAGCGTTGAATGTGACCGTCATCGGAGGCGGATGTCTCTCTGTTGGAGTTGCTGGTGGCTTCACACTTGGTGGAGGCCACTCGCCATTGAGCAGCATGTATGGCATGGCGGCAGATCAGGTTTTGGCTCTGGAAGGTTGGTTACCCCTGTGACTCAACATATCATCATTGGTGACAGTTCACTGATCAATCTTCAGTTGTCTTGGCGGACGGTCGCTTTATTACTGCAACTTCCAAGCAGAACTCAGACGTCTTCTGGATGCTTCTCGGTGGTGGAGGCAGCACAATTGGCGTGGTAACATCCATGACCATCAAGGCTTATCCGAAATTGCCCACGACAATCGTAACTTTCAACTGGACGATGAACGACACTCCAAATGCTGAAGCGTTCTGGGCCGCTTTCCAGTCTTACCTAGACCACTTCGAGGACTTTGTCAACGCTGGAACATATGGATACTATTTGCTGGGATCCTCGGCAGCTGAGAACGGGCAAGCTTCTTCCAATGACACTGACTACAACTTCCGCATGGTCTCCTTTGTTGCGCCCAACATGACCATTCCACAGACGCAGAACCTTCTCAGACCTTGGTTCAATACCCTCAATAGCCTTAACGTTAGCTTTACTCCCGCTTACAGCCATGCGGATAGCTTCTATGAAGTTTGGGAGGAGGATAACTTCCCTCTGGAAACCGGGGGGTTAGACATATACAAGTTGGCTTCACGTCTTTTGCCTCGAAATGTCTTCGAGAACGAGGACCTTCGTAACCGGAACTTCCTTGCTCAAAAGGACGCCGTTGACAAGGTATGCTGACCGTTCAAATCATATTCGCATTAGTTACTAACCGTAGTAGGGCTTATTCATCATGGGCTTCCACATCAGTGGTAAAGGAAGCGCTGTCGAGCCGCCGACGGACATTGCAGTTTTGCCGGCATGGCGTGACGCTCTCTCTCACGTCATCGTCGCAACCGAATGGGAATTCACCTCGAGCTGGGAAACAGTCAAAAATTCTTCACTCTTTGTGACGAACTGGATGGATGCTCTGCGGGAGATCTCTCCCGACTCTGGCGCGTATATGAATGAGGGTGATTTGTTGGAGCCCAACTTCCAGCAGGCATTCTATGGTGCCAACTACCCGCGGCTGTATGATTTGAAGCAGAAGTACGACCCGACCGGGTTGTTCTTCGCTCTTACAGCGGTGGGATCGGAGGACTGGGAAGTTCAAGTCACGGATCCTTTGCCGTATTCGTGGAACAATAATGGGCGGTTGTGTCCGAGATCTTCTTGAAGAGGGGGTGAGGTCAGTGCACGAATGATATGTGAAGAGTAGCGCTTAGAGCCACCAAAATATTCACGGCAATCGTACCTCTTCTCGGTGGAAGGATAGGGGTAAAGAGCGGTTGTCAGTCAATGCAGGCAAACAATTAGAGACAATAATCTGATGATTGATTCCCCATGATCGAAATGATTCCAAGGCCAGGATAGAACGTCAGGATAAGGTGAAGAATGTCGGGAGGACAAAGGTGACACTAGTACCGCCGGGGGACAACCTCGAGGCTGCAGACCGAGAACGTGACTTTCTCGATTCAGCTAGCCCCAACGACGACAAACGAACATAGCCAAGTATCAGATTACAGCTCTAACAGGATGGGAATCACATCCCTTGGTTCTTCGAGCGCATAAACAGCTGTACATTGTCCCTCTTCCTCGACCTGAACCACGAGAACAATAGCCTTCTCTGACCCAATAGTCAAGCATGTGCTATTACCACATGATGAACGAAAACCCGAAGAGCTATCCTCGACAACGATCTATGATAGACGAGCAACTTTTTCGATTAGTACGTGTGCATCTCATAAATGACTCACTCGAGGCAACTAAAGAATAGATCTACAACCGCGACAATCGCGAAAATCCACCTCTCCCCGAAACCCAGCGAGTAGCCTAAACCGGGAATAGTCTACGCGCCGAACGCGACTCAGCTGAGCCCGCAGGCCAAACTGTCCAGTCATTTGCCAACAATCTGGTCTGCATCTGCCCTGGGTGTCAGCAACAGTCTCGGCAAAAAGATTGTCCAACAATCAAAGAAATTCCTCAATTGATACTGGTGAATTGACGGCGGCTAAACGAGTCGGGCTGCAGTCACCAGATAAACCCTCGCGCACATACAAATTACATCATCAGTCATATGAGCGAAAAGAAAAACGAAAAAGGCAAAAGGACATGATGCATGAAATAGATAGGGCCAAGCAGCCAACCTCCCAAATCAGTTACTGGTCGCGGTACTTTATGGCAAGAAGGCATGGTACTTTTGCTCGAGGGCTACATACAGGGGGGAAAGGGATCGGCATGGACCCATCTTTTGTAACGGAGGGTTCGGAAGTCTCCGCGGCGAACGGCAAATGCAATGGTACTTTTGGCCGCATCAGATCGGAGACACCCGGTGGAGCCACCAGTGCTTCAATTTCTACTAGTAGTATTGGGATGTGGCAGGACTCGTAATTGAGGTCTGTCTAGGAACTGAGTCTGGCCCCCCAACGGAACTGGGTTCTTTTGCTTGGTGGGACGGTTTATTGATTTTGTTTCTGTTTATATACTGGGGGGGTAACTTATCTCGGCGGTCGGGATGGTTCCAATACGATGTATCTAGTAAGTGTGGCGTGCTGACGTTGGTAGGTCCCGTCAGCGATAGGAACTAGTTCCATTTCGAACTTCGTGGCGGTGCTGTTGTTCCTCTCTTCCTCCTCTTCCTTCCTCCCCGGGTACTAGGTGGGTGGGAGAGGTAAGAACGTCATCCTACATATCACTCTGGTTCTTCTATGGTTGAACACCAGCTGAGCTCTTCGTATGATTAGGCAACAAAGGGTACACCGGCAGCTGTGACGTCAGGGATTAATCTAATTTAGGGCGCATGGACAGTGTCACCCCACGCTATGAATTTAGCTCATCACAGGGCGTTCATTCGTAACAGGGGCAGCTGAAGGATAGATACATTGTCATAATTCAAGTAGAAAGAGACGTTGGTTAGCTTATATGACCTTTATCTGTGTCAAATAAAGAAAGGTTTATCAAAAATATCCGGACTGGTAGATGGTATATAATGAAACAACGCTGATCCGCTCACGACAAGAGAAATGCAATCAAAAAAATGAGGCCAATAAACGTAAAAATGCGGAAATTTGGGAAAGTCAAATAAAAAGGGAGATCAACACGAAGTGAAGAAAAAGCAAGCAGATGCCGAACAAGAAGAAAGAGTCCAGAAACAACAGAGTTCCGATAAACACCCGGCATCGCCATTTCTCCGGAAGTTCATCAGTCATCGCTAGCTTGAAGGAGATTGCTTTGGTCGGTTGATTATGCGTTTCTTCTCTTGTTCTAGAAGTTCTAGGGCGTTAGATGATGCACAAAAGAAAGCAATAATGGGCAGTACATACCTAAAGCTTCGTTGATCTGGCGCACAGTATCATCATGAATTTTGGCCCATTGGGCTTGGTATGTAGCCAGGTCCGGTAAATCAGAATGTGTGCCATTAGTGGCACGGCCAGAGCCATTGTTTTCGCTGGTGGCACTTCGGTCCATTGTGTGTTACTAGTATGTATGTTGTATGGTCGCCGCCTGAACACAAGTGAAAGAAGAAGACGTCCGTAAGGCCAGATTAAGCTTCGAAGAGGAGAGGGGTGGGTTGAACGCAAGATAAGCTCTCACTGGGAAGTGATCATTCTAAGTCGACCTGCTAGCAGGCTGTCGAGCATATTTATAGACAACTAAGTGGCCCCGACGTCAAGTCCATTCATCATTCCGGGTCTATCGACCTGATAATTCACTCTCCCGTGCCATGTGGCCGCCCGTCGACGAGGAGTCCACACCCTTGTGTATCGGCCTTGTTCGACAATTCCCTTGCATTCCGTGGAATGGACAAGATTTGTTATTCAAAGAACTGAAGAGATGACCCGCTGCTGATGGGGGGGGAAAAGCTTCCCCGTTGTGGCAGAGTGGACAGGCGGTGGATATGCAGGTTAGCTTCTGTGGAATACCACCGTCCGACAATAATGCGCCAGGCCCTTCTTCCCAAAGGGAGCCCGTCGTGACCGACGAGTCCTTGGGACATCAGACTGGTCGGCTCCCGATTGGCCGGGGAAGTAGAGAGAAACCAACATCGGAACGAAGTCGAAGGGCGGGACGGAACACGTAGTTCGCAGGGTGAGGGTTTGTGTGACAGACTGTCGGGATCAACGGTTCTGGTCTGATTGGCTTCTTACTCTCCGATCCGTTCACGCGGATGGTCTTCCGGGCATACTAGTAGTTTTGATCCCGGGTATTGGGCACCGACGAGCCGGTTAGGCTATAGTAGCAATGAATCTATTGTGCGACAAGTGACGACGATGTTGGAGGAGTGGGCCAACTGAGACGGTCGCCGGGCGGAATCTAGAACTCAAACAGAAAGAAAGGGAGGACAGGCGACAAAGAAGAGAGAAAAAATGATGAGAAAAAGCAAAGAGATGCAGATCGACACATCGATCCATGGAAGTTTCGCCCTTTCTTCTTTCGAGGTGTGTGGATGCGTTATTCGAGAAAGTCAGACATGTTTAATTCGGTGGGTATCGCGATTGATCATGTTTCCGATCGGCTGGACCGCGGCGGATGGAGTCCGTCAGCCCGTCTATTGAACCACATCTGCGCAAAAAATGGCTGGCAATTACTTCAGGCGATCAATAGTCCAATCGGGGAAGCAATTCCGTTGTCCATCTTGCAGGACCCTGAGATCCACCACTGACCACAGCTTCATGAATACTTTAGAATGCCGGAAAAAGCACCATTGGCAGATAAAATTGTGGGACGGGAATCTTCTAGGCCTCCTTTTCACCGCCACTTCCGTCGCCCTGTTAATCAGTATTTCCAGCCTCAAGGAAAAGGAACCCAAAGCTCAAAGAACGGCCTGTGGAAGGAAGCCTGTGAGGGTTGAGTTCACCGCCATAAGCGTCAGAACCAACGAACGATGATAAATACTAACCTCCCATCTCTGTGGCTGGCCATTGGATCTGAATGTTGTGGAACCCGGCTGGGTTCCTGATACTAAATGACTAGTAGGATTTAGAGCTGGTGCGAAAGCATGGCAAACCAACAGGCATCTTTCCAGGTACCAGCCGTCGTCGCATGCAAACCCATCATATGACAGGATACATCTCAGCCTCGTTTCACCCGACGACAGGTACAGAGCGCAGGTTTGATACGCTAGACGTGGCCTGTCATGTCGGTTTGCCTAGTGACGAGTTCCCTATTTCGTTATAAGCTCTACTACCTAGCCAGATGGGCAGATATATGTGATGCTGCTGTGTCACGCCCAGTTGTTATAAGGCAGCGGGCCCCGGTTGCATGTTTTCCTTGGCTTGGGCTTCCCTTTGTTTCCGTTCTTCGTCACCTACTAATAATAGGTAATCATGTCGACGCCCACGAATCTTGTGTTCCGTCTCCTTTCTTTCCGATACTTTTCTTGCCGCCCCCTTTGCTCCGGTTTTCTTGTGCGACATCAGGCTTTTCGTATGGTTTCGCTATACAGCCCATGGCCTTGTTGAGTCTGCAGTAGTTCCCCACATAACAGCATCCAGCAAACCCGCTATCAAGTGAGACATCCATTGTCCCTCTACCCGAGATCCCTGAGGGTTGAGACGGACTCAGCCCATTGAACAGCCCAACCAGTCAGTGATGCGTATCATGGTTCTCATGGTCTGGAATGTGTCAGTGACTTGTAGCCTTCGTACTGTGGAGCGAAGGACAAAGGATGTCATCAACCTATTAAACACTTGTTAGAATAATCTGACGTACAGCAACTAAATGTTCTTGGGCTACTAGGGGATAGCAAGGGGGGTTGTACGTACCTACCTCATCTCGCCTGACTGAAGCTGTGGCAACTATAGCACCTGTAAGGAGTCGGCCATGCAAAGTTACCTCGCTGACATAGAGTTCGTTTCCTCCATGTTTCTGCAGCAAAACAACTCAAGACAAAGGGCAGATACTAAGTCTGTTGTGCGTATAACCACAGACATATTCCATGATATGATGCATCACTGACTTGTTTGGCTGTTTGACATGCCGGATCTGTCTGAACCCTCGGGGATCTCGCGAAGGGAAACAACGAAATGCCTCACTTGATAGCGATTCTGCTGGATGTTTTTACTCCGTCTAATCATCTTTCTTATTATTCCCCAAGATATCTTAGAATGATGTTAGTTGTCATGGTAGTAGTGGTGGTGGTCAGAGACTACATGGACACAGGTGGTAAAGGATCTGGTCATACCTGGCTCCAGTGCATAAAATATCTCCACATAATACATAGCGAAGTATTAGGCTCTTCTGAGCTGCCGCACATGTCAGACACATCCATGCTACCGAGTCCTCCCTGGCATAGAACTGCCTTCCCTCCAAGTCAGGTACCCGGACAAGATCTCGTGACCAACTGGCACCTGACTATTCTTTGCTTGTGACACTGGCAGCTACCCCGAGTTGATACAGTTCTATTAGAATTGCACAAAGACATGAATACTCAAATTCACCAACTATATACTGGAGGAGATACTATGTACGCAATACGCTTCTAATTCATCGCCGTCTCTACGAATTCAGACAGAAACAAGCAGGAATCATCTCAAAGCCACTTTCGTCCCATTCCTTGAACAAACGGTCAGTGTAAACTCCTCCACCCACGGCCCTGGATCCCTGCTTTCTAGCACAGAGAATCTCTGGGCTAGCCGAACCGTGACATACCCTGCCTCCGTTAGTGCATACTGTTGGCCAACGCAAATTCGTGGTCCCCCGTTGAATGGCAAGTACTCCCATCCCGGACGGATCTCAGCCCAACGTTCAGGCCGGAACTCATTTGCATCCGGGCCGAAAAAGTCTTCACGACGGTGAAGAGCATAGACATGATAGGCAACGATAGAGCCTTTTGGCACGAAAACAGGCGACTTGCCATCTGGCCCACCACCGCGCGGAAGTACTGTATCTGTGTTGGCAAAGCGCAAATTTGCTGGCACAACAGGGTGGAGGCGAAGAGCTACAGTGCCAAGTAAGCCATGTTTCATGAGACTTTTTGCGGGTCGGTACTACTTACATTCATTCAGGCAGAATTTCACATATGTCAGATTACGCAGTTGCTCGTACGACGGCGGGCGACCTTCTAGGAAAGAAACTTCCTCGCGCAATTTGTTCCAGATGCGAGGGTTCTTTGCCAGCATAAAGAACAGGTTGCTCAACAAGGATGCCGTGGTATCTCGCCCGGCCAGGAGAATATTCATTAGTTCGTCGCGAATCCGCCTTCGGTCTCCCGTCTGCTGGGCTAGACTATGCAGGAAAAGGTAATTTTTCTTTCCCTTTGCATCGTGACTAGCCTCTTCGATAAATGGCTTCTGGTTGCTGGACTGCTCTCGTACTTTCAGTGCACTGTCGACGAATTGCTCCACCAATTTATGGCAGATATGATTGGACTCTTCTGCTTTGCGGTCGCGCCTGAGATATTTGAGCTTACCAAGGCGTAGGTTCATTGCGATGGCCTTTTGTGCATAATTGAAAGCTCCGGCAAAGTCCTGTTCTGTACTGTCACGGGTCCCAGCCAGTCGCTTCTTGAGGCTGTGCACGCTGTGCCCGAAGAGGAATTCCGTTGCAGAGTCGATGGTGAGCTCGAAGAATAACTCCTGTAGATCGACCGTTCTGCCATCGGTTGGGATCAGTGAGACCATTTCGTTGACGAGTTCCTCAAAAATATCCAAGTGCGCGACTTGCTCTTTCGCGAAATTGGGACGGACCATGGCACGCGACTGCGCCCAGTGCTCGCCGTCGGTGGTGAAGATGCCATGGCCCAAAAGCGGACCCATTGCATCGATACGGCCTGCCAAGCCATAATCCTTAAATCGGAGGGACAATATTGTCTTTATGTTCTCCGGCTCGCAAGTTATAACAAAATGGGTCAATCGTCGTTGTGTATATGTGTTGCCATATAGCTTAAATCGCTCGCTCAACCGCTCGAGAAGCTTATGTTTTCTTGCATTTCTAATCTGCTCAAGAAGAATATCGAGGCCGAAGATAGGATCCTTCTGAGGATAAGATGGTGGTGGTTGACAATTGTTCGCTTTCATTATACGACGATGCGTCCATTTCCGTTGCAGGTAGGTTATGGTATACCAAAGAAAGAGAGTGACAGTCGCAATCGTAAAAATAGGATGATCAACTTTGTTGAAATCCATGGTGAGCTACAATTCTATCTAGAGATAAACAAGAGATGAAACTTCTAGGTTGACGGGCGACCAGAAGTCCTTTTAAGCAGCAATTGAGTGATGTATCAGATGATGGCAAGCTGCAGCTCCGGTGGCTACCACGGAGGGTATCTGCCGATCCTGGACCATACCTTGTAAGTCGAGAATGCCTGAATCATTGGCGAACAGGGTCTCGTGTGGAGTAAGTACAGCCTCGGCAGCAGGATAAGACTGGCATGCTGACACAACCATCAAGGGAGATAGGAATGAGATGATAGCCTTTCAGCCATTCATGCCCTGTTTTGCGGGGTTCTTACTAGCGTTCAGCTAGGAAAGATGCTTGCAGGAAGGATCAATTCGACCTGAGTCACTCTAGTTGCGCAGCTCATCTCTCACGTGTCAACTTTCAATTTTCATATAATCACCGCAGCGTAAGCAGTTGAACGATAACAGCATGAAGGTTCCAAGGCGAAGCCCCGAATGACATCACTCAAAGCGATGAAGATTTTTGCTTCTTCCATTGTTTGCTTTCTAATTCATTTTCGTTTCCTGTTATGCCCCTCAATGCCCATGATGACCTGTTCCCGAGATGCAGAATCTCGGATCTTCCCTAACAATACTAGCCGTACGCTCACCGAGATGTACGTACATAATCCAGCATAAGGCCCGCCCTTTTCAACCAAGTGGACAGGCCCTCAAGCGGTTCAATCGGGTGTAACCACTCCAAACTTAATCCAGTAACAGTTGAATGAGGTAGGCCTCACTCATTGGGGATCACGCTTGCCTGGCGACTGATGTGATAAGCACTAGAAACCCCACGCGACAATGCCACCACGAATGGGTGTTGCGTATTCTGTGGCCTATACGCATTCACGCAAGTACCGATAAACTATGGAGGTTGCTGCTTGGAGGCAAAAAATAGTTCAAGTGACGCCTTTTTAGCCCGGTGCTACCCCACACCGCAGCAACGCAGTCTCAACAACCGATCTCACTCCCAGCCACCAAGGCGTGAGATTACTTTCCACCTCGAGGATGACCACTGATGGAAACCTAGGAGAATTAATCGACATCTCACCAAGACTGAGCGAGCAAGAATATACGCATACATACTTTCCTTGTTTGAGAAAAGCAACAAACCCGATCACTGAGCATCGAGCAGCTGGTCATCACGGGCCTCCAAGCAAGCATCGGTCATCTTATCGATTGCATCCGCCCGCTCCGTGTCTGCGACCCAACCTCTGTCCACCAATCTGGCCAAGGCATCCCCCACCCAGTGCTGGCAGTTCCACTCCAAATCCAAATACCCATTGCGCACCGGCGTTCGTGCCACCGTCTCCCGAATATCATCTTCCTCAACGGAGACCGACAAATCCGTCACCGGCACCGCACGCACCAGATCCCCAAGTTCCATCGGATCAGCCCCAGGGTATTCCACATATCTGTAGAGACCCTGGGTACCTAGGATATGTAGGATACTGCGTTTTTGTGATGCGAATTGCACGTACAGAGCCGTGTGTCGGTATTCGCTGTAATCGAGGGGATCGCCTCTGTAGACGAGGATAAAGAGTCTGTGAGACATGCTCCCAGTAATTATCTGTTGGTATTCTGGAAAGTTCTCAACTAGACAAAAAAAAATCCCCCAAGAAACGGGGATAGCAATGGTAAATGATGATCAAGTATGGAGGGGCAATTAATGCGGTGGTCGCGTTAAAGAGATACGCCGACCGGGAAGAAGACACGCTAATCGTTATTGGGAAGTTGTGGATGGTGGGTTGGTACTGGTTCTGCCTGCCGAGATTTGTGTGTGCCTGAGCGCATCCAAGTCACACAACCAATCAGTATGCAAGATTTTCGAAAGTATCCAACATAGACTCGTAATTTCAGAGAAAAATAGCATTGTTTATATTTGGACAAGTATGATATGTGGCTTGCCTTTGCATTTACAGTGGCAACGGAAGGTTGCCCTGGAAGCTTCTGAAGGTTCCGGAAAAGTAAGCATACTATGCCTCACATGATACTAACTATCAGCCTTATACTTTGATCAATAAACTGCTAATCATCGAACAGTTAAGTTTCCAATTAGACAATGAATTTTAATGATAATTGCCGTTAGCCAAATCTTGAATAAGAAACCCTTGTATATTCTAGTAGGTATGCAAGTACGCACAACTTGTTTACCGTGTTTATCAACGCAAAACGCTACGAACTCATAACATACGATCTAAAATAAGATCTTCAAGCTAAGCAGTACCCCACAAGATAGCAGAGATCTTACATGGATCTTCAAAGATCAGCACTTAATCGAAGCACATGCATTTGAAGAAGAACAAGCAAACGTCAGGTCAAATTCCTGCGGTGTAAAGATACTCCGTCGCTATACCATCGTTATCATCCTCGTCATTGATGGGGAAGAAATAGAAGCTCACTCCCAACAATAACTGGTACAGCTACAGGAGATATCACCCTAAGCTACTCCCACTCAGCCTCAACGTGATCCTCCTCAGCGTTCCAAGGCTCTAAGCTTCGCACTTATTTCTTTCCGGTCGAGCCACCGTTTCCGCTGGGAGGAGTGTAGGTCGAACCACCACTTCCGTTGTTGTAGTAGGTGCTTCCATTGGGGTTAGAGTAGTAGTAAGATCCGTTGCTGAGAGGAAGGCATTAGATGGGTTTCGGCTTGCTCTAGTAGAACTATAGGTAGGCTATTGAGATGGATGACAGACCTGTTCGAGTAGTGGTAGGAGTTCGAGTTAGAGCTACCGGATCCGTAGTCGCGGGAGCACCAGTGGTTTCCCTTTCGATTAGGTTGATTTGTTAGTCGTTGTTGAGGGTGACTCATGGTATATGGAACTTACCTGGCTGTTGGTGCCGGAGCCCTTGTAGCTGAAGTCCTTTCCGGAGCTGGACATGGTTGTGGTTTGTTTTTGTTTAATGGAGAGAAGATGTTAGATGGTCAAGAAAATGGGGTTTGGATGAAGAGTTGGAAGTAGGATAGAGGGGAGTTGAGAAGGGTGGAAGTGTATTACATAGAGAAATCTTAAATGGAAGGAGGGGCACGGCAGCAGCCGGCAACGGATCTTAGTTCCATGTCGAGAATATGGATTTTTCCTTATTCCATTCACTATATCCATACGGGTAATTAGACTGGTATATTTGACAAAGAATGGGAGATTGAATACACGCATGTAGGATGTTGGCTGGAAATCAGGAATCCTTACTAACTAAAGTAATCATCTCTTAACTACCCAACTCAGCTGAGAATCCCATACAAATTCTATGGGAATCCCAGCTAAGACGGATAACATAAAGATGAATCATTTTTCACATAAAGTCTCGTATTATTGACATCATTCTGATTATTTGATTCTTTATTCACTGTTTCTTACCCTACTTGCTTACCCCGCTTTCTTTGTTTAATGATCAAACTGATGATTCATGATTCTGATCTAGAATCATTCACTGAAAATGATAAATAAGGTCTTTCATCCCCTAGCTGAAGCAAACAAGCAAGCAAGTTGAATTCATTCACTTCCTATCTAAAGGATCCACTTATTTCCTATTTAGGAAGTAAATGTTTGCTTCCCTTTGACAAGTTTGTCAATTGTATTGACCTCTTATTATTATTATTATGATTACTTTGATCTAGTTTCCTGATTAGGACTAGTGATATTACCTCTTTGGGCTTAGTGCCGTATTATCTAATCAACTTAGCTTCTTGCTAATTCTTTCTACTATATGACCGGCCTAGCTCCGCTAGACCGCTTTTCTTTTTCGGACTAGCACCCCTGGTCCGTCCCAACATAGGATAGTAGACTTGTCACGGCGTCAAGTAGTTAAATAATTGATGTATCGAATTTGCTGTGACCGAGTGGACAAGATCTTTAATGATCTTCAATTTCTATGTGTATGAATTAGTAGAGATCTCCTTCTGTTTCAGATACGTTCAGGCCATCGGCTGCAATATGATGGAGATACTATAGTCGATACTAGGACTAAGTACTAAGAATTGGTCCTGCTGGAAAGCTCTCTACCCAATTAGGAAGGCACTTCATTGGCTTATGCATTCTGCACAAGATCTTATGTCAGCAAGTCACCTTCCGTGCACATTCCCAATACGGAATAGTCCCACTCAAAGGGAAGTATGGCGACAGGTGGGATCTCTGCCTTATCCCAGCCTAGGTCCTGTACCTGACAGCTTCAGGGTAACGGTATCGGACCCCGAGGTCCCTGCATTGGCTGCATTGCTAATAGAGCTTAATGGCACGAGCTCGCTTCAATCGATAAGGCTGCAGTTATCACGCTGCATTTGCAGAAACCTCTTGCCATGTCTGGCGAGAAGTTATCTATACGAGAAGCCCGTCCTTTCATGAAACAGAAGACACTCTTCTATGTCTAGCTAATGCGTTGTTCATCGTGCAAGATCACGGTGCTCAGAGGTGGTATGTCACATCATTTACAGCTGACGTTTTCAGAACATCACTGCCCGGACGAAGAGACACTCACACTTACAAAGGCAGTGAGGTATTTCACCAACGTGTCTTGTACACAGCGCCTAAGTCCTCTTCAATCTTTTAGTACTACAAAATAAGGTGTCCTATACGGATCACGTGTCTCTTCTCAACCTCATATCTTCCAAAAAGCATCAAAGTTCTGACGGTCTACACTCATCACCGCAACCGAGCTACCATGATCAGGTTGTCCCTAGGCATCTGATTTGTGTTTCTAGGCATCTGTCTAATTTTCAGTTTACAACTTTGCTTGGAATGGCACTTACCATTCAATGGCTGTGCTTGAGTCCTGTTTGACCATGTCTCTATCGCGATAGCTCAAGCACTATTTCCGGAAAAGGCAAGCCAAGTCATCCTTCATCTCCCTTAATAAATTTGCAACTAACTTCATAGCCCATATAAAATCTATTAGAGTGTTTTTGATTCTCTCTTCTTCATTTGCCCCATACTGCCGATCCTTGGGTTCATGCTAAGAGCCTTCCAACATGCCATCTACGAACCGACGCTTCCCCCCGACGCTCCCAAGTTCTTTCTTGATTGAGCTGCTCATAAAAATGATCAGTTTAAGGCATTCAAATAAACTATATATGTCCGCCATACATACAAGCTTTTACAAAGTTATGATCGACAGAGCAAAAGCACTTACACAGCCGAGCTGCGAGATCTCACTAGTGATCTTCGGATCTTCAGATCGACAGCACAACTTCAGAATACCTTCTACAATCTATTAGATGAGGAACAGCTATTTTCAGCATCGCGCGCGCATTTATTTCTTCCACTCAAAGTAGGTACAATCACTCAAAATCATCAACAGAAGCAGAATTAACAACTCAACAAGATCAGATCAATCCGGATAGCTCATCACTCATTTTTCATTCATCCCCAGGGCTTGTCGTCGAGACAAAGACATTGAAGCGACCGATATCTCATGCGTAGAGATCCATTTAAACGTAGGTGACAGTGACACTGTCGCCAGAGACGGAGGTCTCGGTGAGGACGGTGCTGTCCTGCTCGATGTCCATGATGGTGGCGTCAGAGGGACCGACAGTGGAGCCGCCGCTGGTGGCCTCAGCGTTGGTGAAGGTAACGGAGCCGAAGTCAGCGAAAGCAACAAGGGAGTCACCAGACTCGAAGTCCTCAACAATCCACTCGGCGTTGGTCTCGCAAAGGTCACCCTCGACGTTGCCGCTGAAGGTGTGGCTGACGGACTGACCAGTGGTCAGGTTCTCAACGGTGGCGCTACCGCTGCTCTTGCTGGTGGCCTCGACAGTGACCTTGATCTGGTCACCCTCGGAGATGGAGAGGCTGTCAAAGTTGTAGGCGTAGTCGGGGTACCACTCGTACCAGGCCTCGTAGGAAGTCTGGCCATCCTCGTAGCAGAAGTCGACACCGGTCTGGAGAATAGCGGTTTCGCAGGTGTCACCGTCGATACCAACCCAGGCAGAGGCGCAGTACTCCTCGGACTGTCTCTTGTTCTTGTAGTAGCCGTAGCCATAGTCACCGTAGCCACCGGAGCTGCTGCTAGAGCCAGCAGAGACACTGGGGACAGTGAACTCGCCAGTGACCTTGGTGTAGTCATCGCCGATCAGAACGGCACCAGCCCAGTTGGAGCTGTACTCCTCGTTAGAGGTGCCGTTCAGCTTGAGGATCTCCTTGTCGGAACCGGGGATGTAGGGAGGGTTGCTGTGGCGCTTGGCAGCGGCGCGGGCCTCCTTGCGAGCACGGCGCTTCTCAGTGAGAGGAGCAGCCAGAGCGGCAGTGGCGAAGAGGGAGCCGGTAAGGATAGCAGAGAACTTCATTTTGACGTTTGAAGGATTGGTTTCTTCGAAAAGATGAAGAGCTAACTTATTGACAAGGTCGGTGATGGAAGAGTGAGATGATCGAACCAGGCGATGCTTGAGAGACTTGCGATGCTGGATGAAGAAGAAAAGCAACCAGAACAGCGGAACTCAGGCTTCTATTTATGCTCGAGCTTTCTGCGGATGAAGCTGGTGTCTTCTTTCCCTCTTCCATGCTCTTCCGATAGCATGCAATCCGCCGACGATGACACCACTGCTCCTCCTCGTCCGACGGAGTTTAATCTCCAGGTCCGCCTCCTAAAGTCGACTAAAACCGGGGATGCAGAGTCGTTCACCGTCGGGGCAGCAGCAGCCATAGCTGCAGAAAAGAGACGGTCCCCACCCAACGATATGGGGGAAACGATTGTGGACTGCAAAAGGTCGAGCGAGAGTGGAGCATCATACTATCCGTCCAGCATGGCCCGCAAGAGTTGGCAACTCTACGCAGAGAGACATTCTGGTTGGAGCGCAATTCCTTGCAAGCCAAGATTGTGTTGCATTAGTGATCATCTCCTCTTCCTTCGTCCAGGCCGCAGAGGACCCCCCCCCCCAGCAAGCCATATCCGCCTTTCTTTTTCCCCCTCATTGTTGGATCCCGTTTCTACCTAGTAAGGTCCTCCTTCAGAACCTTACCTAAAGGGCACGGCTAGCCAGCCAGCCGGCAAGCCAACCCGCGGACTAAACTCGGATACTCCGGATAGAACGAAACTCTCCCTAGCAGTTGCGGACGAACATGCAATAGTACAGCAGCCACCCGATCCAGGAGCGAATTGAAGTCAACCAGACATCGTTCCACCAGTGGAGAGGGGAGGGGAGGGGGGGGGGGAAAGGGAAGAGAGGGGGGGGACGGAAGTCCGACGGCTTGGCCCAGCGCCGGGAGCAGCGGCAACTAACTAGGTTACTCGGCCTTATCTTACGGCAGGGCTTAAGGGAGCTGGCTGGCGCTTTGGGCAGGTTTAGTATATTGGAGTGGAGGATTAGTGGGCGGATGGCGTTGCCCGAAGAGGCATGGGGGAGTGAAAAGGGAAGAGGCACCGGCGCAGGCACAACAAGCTTCGCCCAAGCCTTGTGGGCGAATGATAAGCAATTAGGGAAGGGCGCGGGTTGGGATGGGAACTGGAAAGAGGATAGTACAAATGTTAGTAGTACCATGCTAGATAGATTAAGGTAAGAGAGGGGGAAAGGTGTGCGGGGAAAGTCATCAATTGGCTAGCAGGGGTTTGATAAGAGAGGATTGGAGAGGAATAATTCTAGGTAACTACTATCTCGTAGAATGCTGCTGGCTGGCTGGCTAGCTAACAACAAGACTGAGTAAGAACAAAAGTAGACTAGATAAATCGAGGGGGCTTGAGCCGGCGTGTCTTGGCCGAAATCGGATGTAACCTTTTTCAGTCAGTATATTGGCAGTTTTGTCGAAAGTCTGCACTGCACGGGCAGTGGAGATCAGGTGAAATGAATCATGACGGACGAGGCGCGAGGGGAATCCGATTCGGGGCACAGCACCAACAGCGATGGAGGGTTTAGTGTATAGAGAAATAGATTAAAAGCGGGAGTCTAATTCTGCAGAGATAAAGCCCGGTGACAAGGCACAGTAACCAATTAGATACGATAGAGCTAAACAGTCAGACAATGCCGCCACAAAAGGATTGTTTGGCGTGGGGGGGGTTTCTTTAATAATCCATCCAATTATAACCAACGGGCGGGATCCGTCCGGCTGATCCCTTCTTGATTGAGCTTAATCTCCTTGACGAATACTGTTGCCAATTCGCTTGTAAGTTATTATTTTTAATCAATTGTTATTTATACTTATCCGCTTCGGCGAATTTATCTCCGGGTTTTTTGCTTCTGCTATTTGCAGCTGATTTCTGCAGGCACCCAACTTTACCTTACCCAGTCTTACAAATTGATTGGTTTGATATGTATTTTCAAAAGAATAGTAGTAAGTATCTTGTATCTTCTATCTGTTTCTTGCTGATCCCGATTCTTCCTTCACTTTATAACAATCCAATCATGTTATTCATTCCAGTCTCTCTAAACTTAGCTCCGAGCCAGCTCCAGCTTCAGCTTCCAGCTTCCGGCTCGGGAATTGACTTTCCCTTTCTAGGAGCTTCTCCGGATTTAGCAGAGTACTACTAGACTAGTAATAGGCAGCACAAGACAGGAACCTAGCCATATGGAGCAGTACCCACTACAATAGCAAACAAGTTCAGTTTAATTCCTCCTTATCAAACCTCCGATATGACCGATGGAAACCATCATGCAAAGATAAGTTGTGTGGCAACTACGCAGGATCCCTCTGAACAATTCAGAAGATACTAGATACGTACTAGGTACTCCGTAGGGTACCGGCGAAATCCTTCCTACGAACTAGCTAGCCAACTAAGCGGAAGGTCGGAAAACCCGCTTAAGCCCCCTGACTTAATCCCTCAATCCATGCCCTTTTCCAACATCATAATTATACTCATCGTCCAGTCATATTCCTGGAACCTACCTACCTCATCGGAGATGCAAGGTACATACCACAGACACAGACATACAGGTTATGATATGGTATGGGTTTGGTTGGTTATACGCGGTATACGCCGGATATGCATGAATTTATTATCTCTACCGAGCATTAATAGAATAGAGTGATTAATCCTATATTTGCATACCATGGATATTAACGATAGTAATAATGACAAGGGTCATAATCATGATCCTGATCCAAACTACCCGATCATTCGAACCAGGCACGACACGACTGGGCTGATTTCTGCAGCTTGGCCAGGGAAACACCCTCCCCCCTGGGGTGGAGCGCTATGACATAGGTGTTTAATTTGTACTATACTATACTAGTTATAGTCAACTCAATTCATTTAAACAATTTCCCTTTCTAGCCGAGATTGTTCTCTATCCGGATATCCCACCTGGACTTTCTATCTCTTCCAGAACCTAATACTATACTATCGCTAAAACATCTTCATACTATACTACTAAGTAATAGAATACTCCACCGGTCCTCCGACAATTCAAAATGAATCATCATTCAAACGTCGCAGTTTCCCCCGACACCATGCGAGCGATATCATGCGAGATGCACGTGTTTATCTCAAACTTTCCATTCTATGCCCTGATAATGTCTGCACGGGATTCCGTGGGGACTCCGTGACAATTCCACAATGCTTGTCTGAAGAAAGAGATAGCGGAGAGTACTCGGGGAAATTTTCTTTTCCCCCAAGGTGCTGTTTTGCAGCATGTGATGGACTGGGGTTTTGTTTGTTCTGGATCCTGATTTTGTACTATGTATGTATGTAGTGGTGGAATGGTCTAGAGTATTGCTGGTGGGTTTTGGGGTGTGTTTCTTGGTTGGTGAGGAGGGAGTGGGTGGCTGGGTGGCTGGGTGGCTGTTCGGGGCTTG